>NC_135553.1:26414448-26534448 GCF_964340395.1 Glandiceps talaboti
TCAAAGTTTCTCTCCTTTATACCAATATTTCCCGCACTGATGTCATAAAGTTATCAAGGAAATAAAAAAAAGGTCCAAAGTATATCTGATTCTGTAAATACATGTTGGTATGAAAATCAACATAACTTGAGACTATGATGTCACCCCTGTAACTTAGACTATGATGTCATCCAGTCATTTGTATCTGAATAGCTGAAGTCATTGGACAAGATTTGAACCTCAACTGTATAATTGGGGACCTGGTAGGCTAGAGGTCACTGTGTGAATGTTTTAATTCTATATGCTTACTGAGGTTGCAATGGATTGTATTCTCCCCAGGGAGTTGTGGAAGTATAAAGGAGACTGTTGTACTGCTACTGCTATTGCTATAGGTCTACGCAAGGTGTAAAGCGGGAAAGTGCCATACACAAAATATTATATCATCATTACAATGCATGAAGTATCCATGGAAATACCTGATAACATATTGACTTTTGACAGGGTTTCATGGAGTTAACAGAGTTGTTCTATGGATACTACTACAGTAGTGACTTACTGGTGGAAGTCAATGGAACACAAATCAGTTATAATATGCCATTGGCTTATATCCTGGTTGCCATTTCATATTTTGTCATCAGTTTGTTACTCATGGTCAGGCAGTAAGTTTGGATTTGCATTAATTGCAACAGATTTGACTTTGTGTGTCGGTATGTTTGAACATTCACTCTTGTATGTAGAGCTACCTAAAATGGTCAACAACGTAGGAAAGTATTGTTACTAAATGTAATGTTTTCTATGTGTGAAATCAATTAACTCACACTGCAAGACTGTAAATACATTTCATTAAAAAAATGAAAATAATTTGAAAGTTTCTTCTGAGAACATTTAGTAAATATACAGTACTGTTCATATGTGTACTTTTGTCATGTTTCTAGTAAAATGAGTACTCATGACCAAGATATTGATTTATACCTTTGTACTGAGTATTAGTAACTTACAAATTATGTAGATATTAGCTTTATACTTGGCAGTGATCTAATGTGTTCCTGTGTAAGCTTGTATTTAAAAAAGAAAGCTTTCATCTGTGTTTAACAGAGAAGAAAAAAGTACATTACTGGTGTTGAAATCATAATACTTTCTTTGACAGTACTGCCAAAGGTTTCCGTGAAAGCATGGCCAATCAGGAAGACCATTTCTACAAGCATTGTAACAAGGTGTTTGCTGGCTGGGACTACGGTATGACAGATGAAAAATCAGCCAAACTTAAACACAAAAGTCTTCATTTTGAACTCACAGTAAGTCTGGGAAATTATGCTTATTTGATCACTCTCAGAGCAAGTGCACATGTGTATTCTGTAAATAAGTAGTTTTACTGCAGTGGAAATACCACTAGTATATACACACCAGAGCAAGTAATCACTGATACATATGCAATAATACCACTAGTATATACACGCACCAGTGCAGGTAATCATTGGTACATATGTAATAATACCACTAGTATGTACACACACCAGTGTAGGTAATCACTGATACATATGTAATAATACCACTAGTATATACACACACCAGTGCAAGTAATCACTGATACATATGTAATAATACCACTAGTATATACACACACCAGTGTAAGTAATCACTGATACATATGTAATAATACCACTAGTATATACACACCAGTGTAAGTAATCACTGATACATATGTAATAATACCACTAGTATATACACACACCAGTGCAAGTAATCACTGATACATATGTAATAATACCACTGGTATATACACACACCAGTGCAAGTAATCACTGGTACATATGTAATAATACCACTAGTATATACACACACCAGTGCAAGTAATCACTGGTACATATGTAATAATACCACTAGTATGCACACACACACCAGTGCAGGTAATCACTGATACATATGTAATAATACCACTAGTATATACACACACCAGTGCAAGTAATCACTGGTACATATGTAATAATACCACTGGTATATACACACACCAGTGCAAGTAATCACTGGTACATATGTAATAATACCACTAGTATATACACACACCAGTGCAAGTAATCACTGATACATATGTAATAATACCACTAGTATATACACACACCAGTGTAAGTAATCACTGATACATATGTAATAATACCACTAGTATATACACACCAGTGTAAGTAATCACTGATACATATGTAATAATACCACTAGTATATACACACACCAGTGCAAGTAATCACTGATACATATGTAATAATACCACTGGTATATACACACACCAGTGCAAGTAATCACTGGTACATATGTAATAATACCACTAGTATATACACACACCAGTGCAAGTAATCACTGGTACATATGTAATAATACCACTAGTATGCACACACACACCAGTGCAGGTAATCACTGATACATATGTAATAATACCACTAGTATATACACACACCAGTGCAAGTAATCACTGGTACATATGTAATAATACCACTGGTGGTATATACACACACCAGTGCAAGTAATCACTGGTACATATGTAATAATACCACTAGTATATACACACACCAGTGCAAGTAATCACTGGTACATATGTAATAATACCACTAGTATATACACACACCAGGGCAAGTTATCTCTGGTACATATGTAATAATACCACTAGTATATACACACACCAGGGCAAGTAATCTCTGGTACATATGTAATAATACCATTAGTATATACACACACCAGAGCAAGTAATCACTGATACATATGTAATAATACCACTAGTATATACACACCAGTGTAAGTAATCACTGATACATATGTAATAATAATAAGATATGCATAAACCCTGGTATGAACCCCTGTGTCTGTGAATGTAAAATCACTTTGTTATATACTTGTTTGTAGACTGATTTGGAAGAGGAGAGAAGAGCACTAAGAAGAGCAAAGCGTACAGGTTGTAAGAAATGTGGTCTATACACTACAAGATTCATTATCAACATTATAGTCATTATTGTACTAGCTGGGGCTGGCTATCTTATCTACTATACCACAGACTTTGCATTGCAGGTGAGTTCAGTCTTTCATTTCATACTTGATGAGGATCCTTGTAACAGAGAGAGAAATCTGGTGAAATGTTTATAGGTTTCCATACAATAGAAAAGACAACAAGAGAGAGAAAAATGGAGACAAGACAGAATGTCAGGGGGAAAAAAGAAACTGACATCACAAAGAAAAAACTTAGTAATTAAGTTTAGGGAACAAGAATGTTACAAACTTGGAGAACTTATCTAAAAAGAAAAGTGATTATGGCAGAAAAACAAATGGAGCAGGGTGTACACCTTTGAACTACAGAAACATGGTTCAGTAAGTAAAACAACAGTGAAAAATAATTATACAAGTAATAAAAGCAGTTATAAGATGTTAAACAGATTGGGATAGCATGAACTATGATAACACAACCAGGAATAATCTACTATTGTAATCTACACACCTTTGTATTTTGTTTATTGAGTTGTTGACATAGTTGTTGTTGTTATTGTTGTCTGTGTACAGAATAAAAACAACCCAGTGACATCCAGCGACATACTACTGTTCTTAATTAGTTACTTACCATCCATCACTATATCAGCACTCAACATTGTGGTACCCCTCATTTTCACTGCATTGATTCGATTTGAAGATTATAATCCAGAATTTGAGGTCAAGTTTACCCTTGCCAGGTAAGACTGTGTACAAACAAAGCTACTATCAGTTTGAGGTCAAGTTTACCCTTGCCAGGTAAGACTGTGTACAAACAAAGCTAGACTTAGTCTATCAGTTTGAGGTCAAGTTTACCCCAGTTTGAGGTCAAGTTTACCCTTGCCAAGGAAGACTGTACAAACAAAGCTAGACTATCAGCAGCATAGTAAAGAATGAAGTGAAAATGAAAATCCCTAATCATATCAACTGATTCTGCTCTGTACATATGTAACTCTGTGTAGTAGTAGTAGTACAGAACTATTTTTCTAAGATCACCAATGTTACCTTCATGATTGGGGCATCATATCACATTGTCTACAGGACTGTCTTTCTGAGATAAGCATTTGTTGATTCTGAATAGTAACATTGTATTTCATGTGTTCACAGGACTGTGTTTCTGCGGTTGGCATCTTTGGCTGTCCTTATTGCGTCCATCTATCCTCAGATTGTGTGTAGTGGCAGTGACCAAGATACTTGTGGTGTTTGTCAACCAAGTAATCTACAGGTTAGTCTTGTCTACTTTATCCGACATTCAGTGTATCAATACATGGTGGCAAGCTAGTCGATATAATACAGTCAATCATCCTATATAGATATTGCAAGCTTGAAGCCTTTGTAAATATATAATTATTCTGAATCTGTCATAACTTAGATCCCATTTTAGAATTCTCTGAAAGGCTAATATTAATGTTTGTCGTTCTTTGTATCAATGTCTGTTTACCACCAACATTTTACCATTGTACAAATAAACTAGCCCATAGACTTGTTGTCAGAATACTTCTCTGAAACCAGTTGGTTTTATGAACAGTATTCTACATCTAAAAGCATCTTACAGTAGCACAAAGCACACGTTTACGTAGAGTGTGCCACAGAAGTAAACTTTAAACTTTTACTGCTACTTTGTTCATGAAAACGCCAGTTTATAAGTGGCTTAGAGTTATTTCTGTATTCAGAGAACTATAATCAAAACATTTTGTATGATATTGTTGAATAGTTCTGACAGTGTAGTGTTATATTTTATTTTCAGTGTTGGGAAACGTATGTTGGTCAAGAAATGTATAAATTGGCAATAACTGATTTCTTAGTCGTTACTGGAACTGTGTTGTTTGTGGAATTCCCCAGAAAGTAAGTAATGCATATACAGTCCGTATATAGTTTATTGATGTTATAACCAGTGTCAAAAAATGTGAAGTGCATGATGAACAGATTTATGTGGGCAAAGCCTTTCACAAAATAATTTCAAAGATATCTGATGAAAGAGATGGGTTCCACCAAGTGTATAGCAGCTTACAGTCTGACTTAAAGCATCAATCTGTATATCCATTTTATTTCTACCTTTGTAGAATGAATGAATATTTAATTACTTTGAATCATTGTATTCATATACAATATTGTATACTGATGTATGTTTTGATATCAACTCTATACAGTATAATATGATAAATGTGTCTTAGTTCTGAACTACCAGTAAAGTATGATAGTGTATGCAATCAATAATGTAACACAAGGTTGTGTGTGTTTTAATAATAGCACTCATTAACAAACAATACTGTATACATTGTAATATGGTATACATGTGTCTTAGTATTTGAGCTAACATTGGTGATGGAAACATGTGTACCGTCAGTTATGTATGTAATCAAATGCAACACATGTTCTGATGTAGTGTGTTTTGATACTTATTAACAAATGTAATACTCTATGCCTTGTATAAATTTAGATAAGTTTCTTAGTTCAGTGTTATGAGTGATGTGTACCATCAGTACTGTATGTAATTAAATCCAACACATGGTCTGATGTTTTGTATTTATAGTACTCATTAACAAATAATACTTCATACAGTATAAAGGATGATAGCACAATATGTCACACAAGCTCAATAAATGAACTTAGTTTGAGGTCCCAGTGATGAAAATTTTAGTGGCCACACCACTACAATTGATGCAACATAAAAAAAAATAGAATTTTAATAAACTTATCAACATCTCAGTAATAAATATAGCACTTGCTATCATTGAGTGAAAGTTGTCAAAATTTGGTTAGAAGTGCAAAAATGGAGTTCAGCATATGCCATCAACACTCAACTTGTTATTTTGTTATTTATTCTAGGTTAGTAGTGACTAAGTGTATCTGTGGTGTCACCAGGGCTATTGGACAACAGGAGTTTGAAATTCCAAAGAATGTCCTTGACATTATTTATTCACAAACCATTTGCTGGTGAGTTTATTACAGAGTGATTAGTAAACTGTCATGTATCATAAGATTAAGTAAAAAGAAGACATGTATTCTGGATGTTATACTTGTATATAGATTTAGTACACTAAAACAGTGATTCCATTACAGTAAATGTAGCAATTAAAGCAAAGAAGATTTATAATGGGCCTAATCTGTGCAAACAAAGCTATAAACACAGGAGTGTGAGTGGGGATTGTTTAACTGTAAGGAAAGAGGGAAAAGTGAATACACAGACACTTGATACTAAGATTGCTCACAGAGATACGTCTTAAAATAACCTTTGAGTCTGCTATTAAAGGGAGAAAAAAACAGTGTCCTTTCCTACATTGGAATGTAATCTTATCGGTTTTGAAGTGACATGTAAAGAAAAAGTTTTAAATTTATAGATAGTACCTTATGTATATTTATATAGTGGTATTATATATTACACTATGTGTGTGGTAAGATAAAGTAATAATTTACACTCTTACATGGATTCCAGAATAACCTTAGATGAGAGAGCAAGTAACACCAATTTATTATATATATTTCATTGTTAACCTATGCTGTATCTTGATTCATATCATACAACTTTCCTATTGTTTCATTATCATGTAAGGTTTTACATAAGGTTTTGTTGGTGCATTTGATATAAAAAATTGAATACCCCAGGCCTTTATATAGTTGTGGGTTCCGTGCATGGTTCCACATTGTAATCAGGGTTCTCCCCAGGCTTTAACAGTTGTGGTTCCCATGTATGGTTCCACATTGTAATCAGGGTTCTCCCCAGGCTTTAACAGTTGTGGTTCCCATGTATGGTTCCACATTGTAATCAGGCCTTCAGTTTTCACAGTTGATACAAAAGGTATGGCAAGAATTTTGTGACATTTTATATTTTGATTTTGTTTTCAGGATTGGAGCTTTCTTTAGTCCACTGCTGCCTTGCATCTGTGTATTGAAGGCCTTCATTTTCTTCTATCTCAAAAAATGGAGTTTGATATATAATTTCCTGCCCCCATCAAGACCATACAGAGCATCAAGATCCAATTCTTTCTTTATGATTGTCTTGTTGTTTTCATTTATGTTGTGTTTGGTTCCCATTGGATACAGTATGGTTCAGTAAGTATCTACTCCCCCTCCCCTTTCCTCCTCCCATGCACAGTACAAGTCTATATACGGTACTTGCCATGGATACCGACATAATATCAAATCATCTCTAACCCTAAGAGATATCGTGAGGTTGGATGAAGGATAGCACTTGACCATGTTAGTCTGCTCTCAAAAAAGACTTCCAATAGAACAGTTTAACCTTTTTTCAACCAAAGTATAGTTTTATACATTAAAAGCATATCATATTAAGGGACTAAATATCAAAATAAAAGAAAGAAAAAGAAGATGAAAAGGTAATCTCTTCAGATTCTATTTGATAAGTAAAATACATGAAAGGAAAATGTGACAAACAAGTTACATTGTTGATGTGATAGACATGCTCACATGTGAACCTTAATTTTGATTGCATATATTGGTCCAAATAATTTTTTTTTAATTTGTTGAATGATCTCCACTTAGCAGCACCCTAGTACTAAAGCAGGAGAAAAGTGGAAGACACATGAAAACCATAACTGTTCAGTAGGGGCAAACTGAGCAATTACCCTTCTTATATATATGACTGAATAGTGAAATCCAACCAGTCCTTGGCTGGTTCAAGCCCAGACTGTCATAATACTCAGCATGTGTCCTAGCTGCTTGGCCACCAACTAGTAAGATACTCATAGTCAGAATAATAACTCAACATAAGTAGTTTTTCATAATAAAAAAAATTCGGACAATCTCATGCCAATCTCTATATTTATAAAACATTTTAATACCATGCTTACAATTATTGTAATTTTTTACTCCATTCAGAATTGAACCTTCAAGAGCCTGTGGTCCATTCCGTAACCAGACCACCATGTGGCAGACTGTCACCATAACAGTCAATGAATGGCCTTCCTGGTTACAAGGTATCCTGGATTTCATATTCTCTGCAGGATTTGCTGTGCCATTCCTCATCATCCTGTGGTAAGTCTAGTCTATGCCAGTCAAATAACAAGTCAATTGTAATAGTCAAAATGAATTCTAAATCAGTTCTGTCCAAAGTGTCCTTTCTTGTGATCCATCACCACCCAATTCCTACAGCATTCTATAAACTTTGCATATATTGTCAATTGTATACTTTCTTTCTTCAACAATTACTTATGTGTGGTCTATTCCTATACGCATTGCAATCATCACCATATAGTCAAATGAATTCCTCTAACACAGAATTCCGTTTTTACCACCAACAGCAGTGTATGCTATTGGCAGAGCTTGATATAAACGTGATGATGTTATTGCATCCTGATGTCACTTATATTCAAACTGGAGGTTGAGTTTGTAATAAACTGAATAAAGTAATGAATTACAACCTCCTGTCAGTATGTGATGGATAATGACTGACATGTGCTGTTCATCCCTTCCCCAGCAGGAGATTTAGCTAGATTTTCAACAGAATTTGTCCATTTGACTAAATATGGAGAGAGATGATAGAGAATGACTACACATATAGTAACTAGACTACACTTAATGTGCAATGTTGTATTTCCTATGAGGGGAAAAGTGGCAATTGATTAAATATAATGATGTTACAGTGTGAAGTACTTGAGACATGAATGTGATCTTTGTTTTAGATTTGTAGATTTATTGTATTGCAGACTTTTGAATACAATAACCAGTATAATATACAGTTTATAATTATTTCTAAACAGTGTTTGTCTGTAAATCCATCTATAGGTTTCAAAAGACAAACACTTTAATCCAAAATGCAACATTGGTATGATTTATTCTATCAACTGCCATAACTCAAAATCTAAGATTATGACCTTTGACTGGGTCTTGACCTTTGACCTGAACTAATGACGTCTTCATATTTGATTGACAGCTTGTCACTGTATTACTATCACTCCATCGCTAGTGCACACAAAGAAGTAGTCATCAGGCTCAAAGAACAACTTGTTATGTAAGTACAAAAACCAAAGTAAAATAATTTGTATATCACCATTGTGGTCATATTTAATACTTGTGTTGTTTATAACATGTGTGACTTACAATTATTGATGTTTATGTCAATACAAAGCAATATCATGGTTACACACATGGGTCGAGTGTTTGTTTGATGCAGGATGACCATATGCCCTTTTGGTTTTAATAAATATTGCCAGAGCCTACAAATCCTGGTAAGACGTGTTCATTTCTAGATTAGTTACATTTCTTGTACTTGGTGATATAGTTAGTATTACATGACTTGTATTAGTAGTAGAGTTGATAAAAAAATAAGTCTTGTTTTCTAGGTTAAGGTAAAACTTCAGTGTTAGTAGACAAGCTACAACTTAAAACAAGTCCTGACTGTGCCATTGTCTTTGTGAAAGTATAATTTAACTTTGAATCATCTTTCTTCATCTACATTCAAAGTAAATCTAATACTGTCATATCTTATACCTCTGATATTAGTATGGAAGTATATTTCCATAGTATTAGTATTAGGAAGTGTTTAGCCTACTAGTCTGAGCTGAGTTTGTTTCACTATATAATCACTTATCAATGTAATGCTGTCTTTCTGAACCTACTCGGAAATGGCATTAATCAAAATATAGGGATTTTAGTCAGCTGTATGTGACGTTATCTATATCTGATACATATAAAACTGCACACCCGGATATGATATGGTATCTTAGTTGATAAGATTAGTATAGTAGAGTTGCCAGCATAATTCTGAATTGTCCACTAAAACGTGACAGTATTACTGACTGATATCAAACATGGTATACTTTATCAGAGAGAACTAATATTTACACATAGTCTGTGTGTGATATCAACACCAGGAAATCTCACAATTAATGTGTTTTTGTGTTATGGACGCTTACATCGTGATCAGTCATATCTGTGACAAAGGTTACATACATTCAAAGCTGTTACTCATGACACAACAAGTATTTCCCAAGAAAACCCAATTTTTTACTGACTATCATTTTGCCATTGCAAAAAATATTGTATTCATACCAGGGCAAACTGACTGTTATCACAATTCTGTACTAGTAGAGATATCCAATCTCTCTATTTTAAAGTACTAAAACTCCTATATCCTGAAATGAGATGCTAGTACTAGCTCATGCTACTTTGTAGATCACATTACTATATAAACAGCAGTGCACCATATAATTTAAAACAATTTCATATCAATATTACATTTTACTCAAGTTTGTGCTTCCGTTATTAGTGATATATCCTCACTTTAAACATACTAAGGTCGATGCTGAAAATAGTCACAGTAGCTCTCTGTCACACATATGAAAATAACAATGAAACTGGAAGCTCTCTAGTGCAGAATCTAAAATTACTTGTCAGTGGTATGACTTATATTAAAACTATCAGACCAATTGAATAATGTTTTACAACCTGAAATTGTCACCAGTTTGAATTGTGAACATTTATGATATGTCTTGGTTTAGGTCAATCTTACTGTTGATTCAGGTGTTAGGATTAGTCAAAATTATATATTTATTGCACAAACTATATTGAGACATTCCTTTCTGTAACTGTTATTCTGTACTGACAGACTGTATGTCATTTATGTTTTCAGGGAGGGCAGAGATAAACAGTTCTTGCTGGCCAGGCTGCAAGAGTTGGATCCTGAGCAGGGCAAAGGTCACAAAAAGAAAGCAGCAGAAAGCAAACCTCCACCAGATCAGCCATCGGCAGCTTGGGGTGGCAACGAACCACAGGCTTCCCATCCCAACATTCCACTTATACAAAACTAGTATACAGACTTTGTGTTGTTATGTGTTTTGATTTATCAACACACTCAACATTTGATGGTTTTTAACCTACTAAACTATTATGATTGACTTCAGTTGGGATCTATGCCTATCCCTTTGTACTGTAACTATATGATTGACTTCAGTTGGGATCTATGCCTATCCCTTTGTACTGTAACTATACAGGATATGATGACCCTTTATAGTTTGGATGGGTTCCAGATACTCTCATACTTTTATATCAATCATAACATCTGTGCCCCTTTCTAACTGATTTAATACACATTTTAATCCTACAGTACATGATTTGGGATGAAATTTTATTCCATCAGTGTGTATTCTTCATGGCATAGAGCCACTACGACTGTGGGCAAACAGTGTTGTTTGTGATCCTAGCTTCTAAGAGTAGTATTTACTGTTCCTATGTACAATATAGAGGCTGTTTGTTACTAACCATGAATGAACTCTGTGTTTGTGTTGTGATTCAGAATATTAGAGTTGGCCTCATAGGACTGCACAAAGCAATAAATAACAAAGTGCCTTAAGTGTGCAATGCTCAATAAATCTAAACTGGTGAAATTTTACAATATCAGGTCTACATGTCTCATTGTGTGTTGTAACTTGTATAACACTGGAGGTTATTTTGTATTGTTATGCAAATAATCAGCTAGGAGTGTTTACCTTCACATAATTGGTCTGTATTTGTACATGTTACAACATGATGTTTACCATCTAGGAACTTTGGGATTTTGATCTTCTCATTAAACCCGCCTGGAATCTATGCTTTACTGCAGGGGGAAACTACATAAGAAAGACGTAAATGATAGTGTGGATCTGGCGCCATACTACTTACAAGTATTGTGTCTTTTACATACACAATTCAAAGTAGAAGGTGTATTGTTACTTACACTAGCAAGTACAGAACTTTCAGTTTTCACTACGTTTTTATCAGCATTCCTATTAGTCGTTAGAAATCAGCATAGTGTAAAACAATTCAATAGATTCTCTTACAGTATTCCATGGGGAACATATCACATGGCATGCAACAAATATTTTGACACAAATTTGTAATTTTTATATCATATTTTCATCCTGTCAAAAAGGTATGTGTACAGCAATAATCAAATTAAATATCATAATTTATGAACAAAATCTAAAATGTCTGAAATATGATGTGTACTTGAGCCATACACTTATCATGATGAAACAACAGATTTCACCAAATTTAAGTTACATTGATTATAATTTTAGAAGCCATAATTCATTATTACATAATACATTACTTTTAGCACATGATTTTAGCACATTTAATTTCTTTCTCTTTAGTGGACTGTACTTCTGTTGTCAATTCCTTCTATATACTATATAGTTTGTTTGTTTATTGCAAAACTGAGTACTGTCCTATGCTTGCTAGTCTAGTTCCTATACAGTATCATTACCAAGACTGTCCTTGCTGAAAACAACTAACGATGGGACTATTGTCACTACTAAGACACATCACAAAGAAGGATATATCAGTATATGTCATTTTGACTAGCTTAGGATCTGAACAGTAAAACAAATTCCACTATGGTTTGCCACAACTGACAGTGAAATTATTTTGTAAAGGATTGATCCTAAGGCAAGTTATCACCAGCAACTATGAAGTCTTTTTATATTGACACTTATCAAGTTTATATAAGATTGATTACATTTTTTGAAGCCCTTGACATGCAACCCAACACCTGAAAAGCAGAGTAGTACCGATCAAGTTATGAAACCAGTCTACTTTGTCAACAGTTGGTGTGTTTTGTAGATGCTAAGGGCAGCAACACTGACGGCAATATTTACATTAACATGGCAACAACTGCCAAACAACACCAATCAAAAGTTATAGTCATACATATATCATTCCTAGTGCCTTGGCTTTCTGAGATGATCCGTGGCTGATTTGGTACTTTTATTTTTTTGAAATTCTTGAAAACTGAATGTTTCTAAGATTTTCCCCAGTATTTTCATGTCTGCATTTACAAAAAAAAGTATTCTTTTATGTATATATAGTTTTAAAAATTGAGACTTTCCATTTTAAGTATTATAATACCCACAGTATTCATCTACTGTGCTTTGATCCACGATGTTAACAGTATTCAAATACAATGATAAACCTGACAGAGCAATACCTATCCAGTTTTTTAAAACTTTTCTGAATCAACTTTTATGAAAACAAAAGTATAATGACATAAATATCTTGACTGGTAATGTTTGTAAATATTTTGTTGTGATTCCAAATAGTGTTACATTTTAACACTTTGAATACTTTATTTTCTGTATGTCATTTTATGTGTATGTTCCAAAGTTTGAATTTTTAATGGTTCACCTAGCTTCCTAGTCTGTAAAGTATGCCATGATGGAGTGCCCTCACACAACGGTCAACCCCTTTCAGAGAACACACCAGTGAAGGTGAAGTAACAGGGCATATCTTACAGTCTAGTCTGTTCATTGCCATGTTTGTGAATCAAACTGTAAGGTAGAATGTAATTTTGACAGTGCAAATGTTTTGGCACAAACACAGACAAGTAAGAAATTTACTTGTCTGTGGCACAAAGTACTTCACCAAAGATGTAATATTAGTAATGCTGGGTAGCCATGAATCCCATGGTTACTAGTTTCATTAGAGTGTTGTTTTTAACAGCTGTATTCAGGTACAATAACAATCATTTATTACTCCACCCTCTTCATTGAGGTAGTCAACTAGTATGAAATGACAGTGTTTTAGCTAGGATCAACAAACAGAGGCAGATAAAGTTTGCAATACACATCTAACCCAGACTGGAAACTTAGGTTGATGTTACTTTAATACTTCAACCCTTAGCAATACTAGTCAAACTTGATACTTGTATTTAGCTAATGTTGTACATACTGCATTACTACAGTCATGTTTTATATTTTTTACTATCTCTCTATTTTTTTGGATGTATAAGTGCAGTAGAGACTAATTCAAAGTTAATATTATGCATGGCGATGTCACCTTTGTTATCTCTCTAGTGGAAGTGTTTGTAAAATTAACTTGACATATCAGTGTTTATATGCCATTATTTGGGATTGTTTAGGCTAGAGTTTGTGGTTGTTTCTAATTTACCTTCAGAATCATTGTAAACCCTAGAAGGTAACAGTTCTCAGTGTATCATTTGCAGCATATTTTACAGTGTTTCTGTAGTTTTTAAGTTGTTTTTTAAAAAGCCTTTGTTACTGTGTATTCACATGACATAGTAATATGGATATGAACAATTTGAGTCAAATGTAACATATGGCCAACTGCCTGTAGCAGAATAATGTGAATTAGCAGTTTAGCTTTCTACAGCAAGGCTTGTTTTTGTTATTTTTAGCATAAATAATGCAGATTAACCTTAAGCACTATTTTGTTATACCTTCAGTTTTGATTATAGCATAACTTTTGTTAACTGCACTGATACTGTTGTACAAACTTAATAATAATAAAAAAAGGGATTTTGATGTAGGTGCTTGGCACCATGTATTTTTCATTCTAAAATTTACATAAAATTTGTAAATATGTTGTGTATAGTATTTTATGAAGTCAGTGAATTAGCAATAAAGCACACCACAGGTATGTATAAAGTGAAAACATTGTTGAATGTTTTATTAACAATACTGTGTTATGTGCCTTGAAAATTCCATGATTCACAGACAAACACTCACAAACACAATATGAAATGACTGCAAGTCCTGATGTTTCTGATTGAACATCATTGGGCCTAGCTTGAAGAGAAAGGTACCCAGTTGACTCCTACATATATACATTAACCATTGGCAACATTTGTAACAATTCAGTTCTGTGGCTTGGAAAACATCTGATATACACACACACTACAGTCTATAGTTTCTATCCACAGTATCACACTTGTGATACAAGTTTGAATTTTCCTATCAATGGTTCTGGTATTACATGTACAAATGTCCTTGTCATGTCTTCATCAGGTAGTGTTGGTGCTACGTACATTCCCCATAGTGTTAATTTTGGTGTCCACCTTTCCTTGGTGTATTTCACAATGCCTGGTTCTTTAGCATACAATGTCTTGTCTCTGCCCACACCCACCTGTAAGTAGATAAACAAAATCAGCAAATATAACACTTCACAAGTTCCCTGCCATTAGCGCTATCCTACAAGTTGTCTTCAGTTCAATTTTTAGTCCATGAAAGAATCATTATTTCCTGAGTGAGATTTTGTTTAATTTTCTGTGCAAGGATGTCACTTTTGATCCCTTTCCATAAATTTGAATACTAAGTATATCTGTATACATAACAAACACATTTTGATTCATGAACTGTGAGGGCGCCACCCCCATGCAATATACATTGTGATGTAGAACATACATTTCTGGGTGAAAACATACTTAAAGTCATAGGAAATGATGAGTAGATATTTACAGAGTATTCTAAAAATACTTACAAATGATCCTGGAAACCATCGGAATCCTTTCTGCCTGATAAGAATCATACCTTTTCTAACGAATTCACCTTGATAGGAAAGATCAAAACAGAATAATTATTGGTATATTCTAGTTTTGTATGTACTACCAAGTCTTCTATCAATTCCCTCTACTTCACAGACCTAGTACTACTAAGTCTTCTATCAATTCCCTCTACTTCACAGACCTAGTACTACCAAGTCTTCTATCAATTCACTCTACTTCACAGACCTAGTACTACCAAGTCTTCTATCAATTCACTCTACTTCACAGACCTAGTACTACCAAGTCTTCTATCAATTCCCTCTACTTCACAGACCTAGTACTACCAAGTCTTCTATCAATTCCCTCTACTTCACAGACCTAGTACTACCAAGTCTTCTATCAATTCCCTCTACTTCACAGACCTAGTACTACCAAGTCTTCTATCAATTCCCTCTACTTCACAGACCTAGTACTACCAAGTCTTCTATCAATTCACTCTACTTCACAGACCTAGTACTACCAAGTCTTCTATCAATTCCCTCTACTTCACAGACCTAGTACTACCAAGTCTTCTATCAATTCCCTCTACTTCACAGACCTAGTACTACCAAGTCTTCTATCAATTCCCTCTACTTCACAGACCTAGTACTACCAAGTCTTCTATCAATTCCCTCTACTTCACAGACCTAGTACTACCAAGTCTTCTATCAATTCACTCTACTTCACAGACCTAGTACTACCAAGTCTTCTATCAATTCCCTCTACTTCACAGACCTAGTACTACCAAGTCTTCTATCAATTCCCTCTACTTCACAGACCTAGTACTACCAAGTCTTCTATCAATTCCCTCTACTTCACAGACCTAGTACTACCAAGTCTTCTATCAATTCCCTCTACTTCACAGACCTAGTACTACCAAGTCTTCTATCAATTGCCTCTACTTCACAGACCTAGTACTACCAAGTCTTCTATCAATTCCCTCTACTTCACAGACCTAGTACTACCAAGTCTTCTATCAATTCCCTCTACTTCACAGACCTAGTACTACTAAGTCTTCTATCAATTCCCTCTACTTCACAGACCTAGTACTACCAAGTCTTCTATCAATTCCCTCTACTTCACAGACCTAGTACTACCCTGGTAATAGTAGATTTATATCTATAAAACACATTTCATACACACCTTCACTCTTTTTTATTCCAAGTCTTTGGCCAGGACTTTTACCTCCATGATTTCTCTTAGAACTTCCTGACTTCTTGGAGGCCCATCTTACTCCACATATTGATATTGCTGGTGCTATCTGTGAACTGAGCACTGTTTGTAAACCTTTAATGAACAAGAAATTGATGTCAAAAACAACATAACTCAACCATCAATGTGGATGTTTTCCTCAAATATAAGTTAAACCAAACTACATATACCACATCTTAAGCCCCAGTAGCTGTAATAATACTTTAAACGATTTTGACTTGTCTTTTCCATGGCCAATCCCAATATAAAATAGCAGTGGGGTTCCATCTTGAGATTTCTTGAATATGGTGGAATTTAAATTAACAATTCTCTTGATATCCTACCACTTGTAACAGTGTTTTTGTGTATGTTCAAGTTACATCTTTAAAGAAACGATGAATCCTGATTTACATTTCATGATAAATACATTACAATAAGTTAGTTAAGCAGGTACAGTACACTCACTGTCACAGTTTCCGGACAGACTCTGTTTTCGGACAGATATCGGCTCATCCTTTCTCCGGAACTGTGATTTTGTCATGCTCAAGCATTCGTACAAAAGATCAGGTGATACTAAAGCTTTGATTCAACACTACTGTTGTGTTATAGGTTTTGATAGCACTAATACCGGAGATCACAAATTTACCGTGTGTAACAACAGCATCGTAATCATCAGTGTTTTCGCTAAAGCAAAATATGCGGAGATGTTATAAAATCACTTGAATATCATTTTGCTCTCATCTAAATCTACAAATATCTCATTAATATTTGTCTCCCAGTGCTCAGTTCAAACGAGACGACATTTTCCGTGAAATCGGGGTGTTTTCTGAGCGAAAATATATATGGTACGTATCTGTAGCAAAGAAGTGTCTCAGATATCGGACAGTGTTCATGTTTGCACGCCCACGACATAGACTGCCAAGCCTATGAATTGTTATCCAACCCCAGGGTCAAATTCTGTAGTACGACAGTGTTCATGATAATTCCTTTGCAAAAACAATGAACTTTAGTGTAACGGTGATTAAAATACCACAATGCCAACATTTTTGCCCAATATTTAAATCAAACGGAGTGGCGTAATTCATAACCTAGACGACATCTACGTATATCGGCATGGAAGTGCGTGTCCGATTACTAATACTGTCGTCCGATTACTAAGTCATCGATGTAGGGTTATAAATTCGGGGACTACGTCAGTCATCCACAAAGTTAGTTCTGACTTCAAACCACGTTGAAAAAGACCATAAGGAAAATGTCTAAACTGCAATTATGGGTGTTACTTTTTTGCAGTGTTTATCCAATAGTGATCGTCGAATAACATGACCCTGTCCGAAAACTGCGACAGTGAGTGTAGTACTGTGTAGAAAGAAGTTATCGCGCGTAGGGTAAAAACAAAAGATAACTATTGGCACAGGAAAGAGGGCGTATGTACACGTTCGATACCCATATTATCATCATCACACAACTTAGTCAGGCGATCATATAAATGAATCAAACTTTGCAGTATTTTAGCTATTCATCAAATTAAACTTCTCATTACCAAGGGTTGTGTTATTTTTCCGCTGTTGGATATAATAGTTCAGATCAAGCATGCACTGCACCGTGCACCATGTTCCACACCCGGGTTCCACATCATGACACTGATAAAGAATCCTAATGATAATACTAAGAAATGGGTGCTAACTAAACAACACTGTCATTAAATTATTCAGAGAAATTTTCATGGAGCCAATGAGGGAGATAATTACTGCAACTTACCGGGTTTCGCTGAAATATTGAGTAATTTCTTGGTGATCAGGTTCACTGCACCAAACATTTTGTACACTTCCGGTTTCCCACAGTTCCATACTTAGCCTCATCACAACGGTGGATTAATATTTTAATTTGTTGCCAAACTGATGATTTTCCAATTTTCATTTACATCCCATTTTATATTGAAATTTAAGGTCAGTTGATTCAATAGTTTTACTTCAAATAGCAGTGACACATGCACATTTTGCAAACATATTGGGGTTACTTTTCCATCATGACCCTGCGGATTGCCACTCACAAAGGTCACGGTGCTACTCGGCAAAACATCGCGGTGTGTTCAAACATATGAAATTGACACAAGCTGTCGTTTATTTACAATGTCCAATGGTGTGAATTCCGTAGATTCTTGCGATGGATGAACATTTTCCCACCCTAAGTGACATTAGCCAGGTTCTTGCTGTTTTCCCAGAAGCACCTTTGGCAGCTGTACGAAGAGATCTGATAAGAACTCGGAATGTAGAGACAACAATTAATAATGTTTTGGATGGAATACTTGTAAGTTAATTGCAATGGACATGTGTTTGTTTTAATTTGACATATCATATGTTATTGTGCTCCTATGCAATCGACAATTACACACCAAGCGTTATAGTCAGTCGTAGGTATGATAACTCATGTGCTTTCGCAAATATCAAGCCCAATGTGACACTGACAGTGAGCTATTGGTCACTTGTTTGTGCCCAATACCAAAATAATTCCTGTATATTCCTGACACACTGATAATGATAATTAACATAGTGCAAGGACAATTTGCAGTTCATGAATGATGATAAGTGTTTCAGAGCTGTTGATGTTGTTGTTGTTGTTGTTGTTGTTGTTGTTGTTGTTGTTGTTGTTGTTGTTGATGATGATGATGATGATGATGATGATGATGATGATGATGATGATGATGATGATGATGATGATGATGATGATGATGATGCGGCTGTTATTTTTGTTCCTTATTCAAGTCTTCATACTATTTTTTTTGAAATGATTCATTGTACATGTTGTATTGGTTCTTTTCATCCATTTCTTCCATCAATACATCCATCACTTGTATGAAACATAATTTATTTGCATTTTCTGTTTCCGTAATTATCAATTTTAATTTTACTTTCATCTACTTCTATTTATTTGTTTGTGATAACGTAAGCCCTGAAAATGAAATTATTATAATATCGTAAAGAAATATAAATGTGATTGTTAATTTCATTTCTTCAGGATCTTTCTGAATTAGAAGAAACAAACATTGGACTAGATCATTCTATTGAAAACCTTCGAGAAACTGAAGGCTTGCCAAGAATGGCTGACAATAGAACTGAAGATTTGAGCAGTACTGATGAAAACAGTGATATGGATTTACCTGCTGTAGATTTCACTTCCTCTCAGAGAAATGACACTGTGAGGAGTAGAGAAATGGACAACAATCATGACAATGATGTCATAGCTGTTGGCATTAGTAACAACACAGAAGGACTCACAGTAAGTGATGATTGCAGTCAAGAAGGAAAGTCAGGAGAATTTACATCAAACCATAAATCTTTTGAAATGAACAACATTGAAAGAAACATAAACAGGAAACACACTGTCCAGTCTAAATCATGGTCAATTTCAAGTTCTGATGAAGATTGTGTGGGTGTTTCTGATCTGAAATTGAATGCCAAAATAAATGGCAATAAAAGTGGAAAACAGACAATGGAAACCAACAGAAGGAAAAGAGAAGTGAAAAAGAAACATGGATTGTATTCAACATGGTCAATTTCAGGTTCAGATGAGGATTCCCATGCAAACTTGGCATGTACCATGGCCAGCAGTGTAAGCATAACAAGTGCCAATGTAACAGAAACAAGTAAACAGTCTGGGAGTAGTACACTAATAGACAAAAACAACAAATCAATTTTCCACCACAGCATATCAAGTTCAAGTGAAGATGAGGAGAGAATGCCATTGTCTCTCACAAGTCGACTCAAACAAAGATTTTGTCACAGTTCATTGATTCCAAATATGCCTGATGACACCCAGACTGATGATACAAATCATACCAAATCTAATGATTCACAAACTTCAAGTCACCTAGGGAGTCAAGTTTCAACAAATTCAGAGAGACAGACTGGTTACCATGGTTACAGTGACTCTGACACATCAAGAGTTGGTGTGATGAAAAGAAGGAATTTAGATGATAGAGAAATAGTGTACAAAGATAGTGATGGCAATAGTATTGATATCAATGATGATACACCACTACCTGTAAGAAAGAAAACAAGAAGATCACCAGAACAAATTGCTGAAGCCAAAAGAAAGGCCCTTGTAAGTTGATACTGGTCATTTGAGTCTACCTAAAATAAATTAAAATATTTTCACAACATAAAGTATGTGATATTGTACTTGTGATAATAATGGTATATGATATGGCTGTATACTATATCAGTTATGTATACAAAAATGGCTTCAACAGGAAAAATGTTCATACAATGTATTTAATATGTTCTTTGTGTGTAGTTAATGTCAATTATAGTCAGAAAGTACATATAATTGTCACTTTTATACTTTTGTTGGTTCAGGCTGGTATACTACTATATAGGTAGATGAATTAGATATGTACCAAATAAACAATAGTCAACTAGATGTAACACATGATGGTAATTATTTTTACAATGTATTCATGGATTTATAGAATGAGTCACATTTTATGTCAATTTTTATGTCCATTTCTAATGAACCAGCATATCTTAAGTATTGCCCTTGTCTACCCATATTGTAAACAGACAATATATTCTGCAATGTCTTATCAAACTGACTGTATTTTCACAACATTTTGTGAACAATGTAATTTTATAATAATATAATGTGTATCGCTAAATTTTGACATAGCTCCTGCGAGCAGAGAGAGAGAAAGAAAAAGAATGGAAGCAAAGACTAAAAGATGAAACAAAGTCACTTAAAGAAAGAGAAAAAATGAACAAATTAAAGGAAAGGGAAGAGAAGAGACTTGAAAAAGAAAGAGAACTGATGAAGAAGAAGGTGAGTACTGAATGATGGAGAAAGGATGATGAATTATGAAATATTGTCATTTACAGTTATGAATTGTTGTAAACAATTGGCATACCATTATAATTATGATTGTCATATTAAAGCAATTTGAAAATGTGACATGATTAAGTGTTCAGAAATTCACTTTAAAAACAGAGTCACTGTCATTGACAGTGTATTTACTTAATCAATTTATTTTAAAAAAAGTAATAGTAAAGTGCCTAACAATAATTTAATTCATCAATGTTTTGAATTAAAATTATTTAACAAGTTGGAGGCAAGATAAGTTGCTGCTCAACAAAAACTTGTGTAAAAGTGTACAATACACCATGAAAAGTTAGAATACATGACATCTGTCAAATGTGTTGTATTCCATAAGATTTCAAATTTTGAAGAGATTATTCTACATGTCTACAAACAAAGATGCGGGCAAATTTTGAGTTAAATTCTGTCATGATTTGATTTGCTTGGCAAAGACTTGATTATTTATTTTTCAATCTTTGCAGACTGAAAGACAAGCACTTAAAGCAGCAAGACCTGAGGAATGCATCAAGGTATGTGAAAGTTTCTAGATACACTACATGTAAATTGTAATGTGTACTACAGTTGTACTTGATGGTATTTGACAATTTTAGAATACACAGGAACTGGAACAATTCAGCAATATCAATACTGAAATTGATTACTTTTATAAGTGAAATTTTAATAGTAGGGAGCCATGCAGGATAATAGGGAGCCATGCAGGATAGTAGGGAGCTATGCAGGATAGTAGGGAGCTATGCAGGATAGTAGGGAGCCATGCAGGATAGTAGGGAGCCATGCAGGATAATAGGGAGCTATGCAGGATAGTAGGGAGCCATGCAGGATTATAGGGAGCTATGCAGGATAATAGGGAGCTATGCAGGATAGTAGGGAGCTATGTAGGATAGTAGGGAGCTATGCAGGATAGTAGGGAGCCATGCAGGATAATAGGGAGCTATGCAGGATAGTAGGGAGCTATGCAGGATAATAGGGAGCTATGCAGGATAGTATGGATCCGTGCAGGATAGTAGGGAGCTATGCAGAATAGTATGGATCCGTGCAGGATAGTAGGGAGCTATGCAGGATAGTAGGGAGCTATGCAGAATAGTAGGGAGCTATGCAGGATAGTATGGATCCGTGCAGGATAGTAGGGAGCTATGCAGGATAGTAGGGAGCTATGCAGGATAGTATGGATCCGTGCAGGATAATAGAGCTACCAATACAACAACACATACCAATGAGGGTAATGTTAACTACCAATACAACAACACATAGCAGTGAGGGTAATGTTAACTACCAATACAACAACACATAGCAATGAGGGTAATGTTAACTACCAATACAACCACACATAGCAGTGAGGGTAATGTTAACTACCATTACAACAACACATAGCAATGAGGGTAATGTTAACTACCAATACAACCACACATAGCAGTGAGGGTAATGTTAACTACCAATACAACCACACATAGCAGTGAGGGTAATGTTAACTACCGTTACAACAACACATAGCAATGAGGGTAATGTTAACTACCGTTACAACAACACATAGCAGTGAGGGTAATGTTAACTACCAATACAACAACACATACCAATAAGGGTAATGTTAACTACCGTTACAACAACACATAGCAGTGAGGGTAATGTTAACTACCAATACAACAACACATAGCAGTGAGGGTAATGTTAACTACCAATACAACAACACATAGCAATGAGGGTAATGTTAACTACCGTTACAACAACACATAGCAATGAGGGTAATGTTAACTACCAATACAACCACACATAGCAGTGAGGGTAATGTTAACTACTGTTACAACAACACATAGCAATGAGGGTAATGTTAACTACCAATACAACAACACATAGCAGTGAGGGTAATGTTAACTACCAATACAACAACACATAGCAGTGAGGGTAATGTTAACTACCAATACAACCACACATAGCAATGAGGGTAATGTTAACTACCATTACAACAACACATAGCAATGAGGGTAATGTTAACTACCAATACAACAACACATAGCAATGAGGGTAATGTTAACTACCATTACAACAACACATAGCAGTGAGGGTAATGTTAACTACCATTACAACAACACATAGCAATGAGGGTAATGTTAACTACCAATACAACCACACATAGCAGTGAGGGTAATGTTAACTACCATTACAACAACACATAGCAATGATGGTAATGTTAACTACCAATACAACAACACATAGCAATGAGGGTAATGTTAACTACCAATACAACCACACATAGCAGTGAGGGTAATGTTAACTACCATTACAACAACACATAGCAATGAGGGTAATGTTAACTACCAATACAACAACACATAGCAATGAGGGTAATGTTAACTACCATTACAACAACACATAGCAGTGAGGGTAATGTTAACTACCAATACAACCACACATAGCAGTGAGGGTAATGTTAACTACCGTTACAACAACACATAGCAATGAGGGTAATGTTAACTACCAATACAACCACACATAGCAGTGAGGGTAATGTTAACTACCGTTACAACAACACATAGCAGTGAGGGTAATGTTAACTACCAATACAACCACACATAGCAGTGAGGGTAATGTTAACTACCGTTACAACAACACATAGCAGTGAGGGTAATGTTAACTACCAATACAACAACACATAGCAGTGAGGGTAATGTTAACTACCGTTACAACAACACATAGCAATGAGGGTAATGTTAACTACCAATACAACAACACATAGCAATGAGGGTAATGTTAACTACCGTTACAACAACACATAGCAATGAGGGTAATGTTAACTACCAATACAACCACACATAGCAGTGAGGGTAATGTTAACTACCATTACAACAACACATAGCAATGAGGGTAATGTTAACTACCAATACAACAACACATAGCAGTGAGGGTAATGTTAACTACCAATACAACAACACATAGCAGTGAGGGTAATGTTAACTACCAATACAACCACACATAGCAGTGAGGGTAATGTTAACTACCATTACAACAACACATAGCAATGAGGGTAATGTTAACTACCATTACAACAACACATAGCAGTGAGGGTAATGTTAACTACCATTACAACAACACATAGCAGTGAGGGTAATGTTAACTACCAATACAACAACACATAGCAGTGAGGGTAATGTTAACTACCAATACAACAACACATAGCAATGAGGGTAATGTTAACTACCAATACAACAACACATACCAATGAGGGTAATGTTAACTACCAATACAACCATACATAGCAGTGAGGGTAATGTTAACTACCGTTACAACAACACATAGCAATGAGGGTAATGTTAACTACCAATACAACCACACATAGCAGTGAGGGTAATGTTAACTACTGTTACAACAACACATAGCAATGAGGGTAATGTTAACTACCAATACAACAACACATAGCAGTGAGGGTAATGTTAACTACCAATACAACAACACATAGCAGTGAGGGTAATGTTAACTACCAATACAACCACACATAGCAGTGAGGGTAATGTTAACTACCATTACAACAACACATAGCAATGAGGGTAATGTTAACTACCATTACAACAACACATAGCAATGAGGGTAATGTTAACTACCAATACAACAACACATAGCAATGAGGGTAATGTTAACTACCATTACAACAACACATAGCAGTGAGGGTAATGTTAACTACCATTACAACAACACATAGCAATGAGGGTAATGTTAACTACCAATACAACCACACATAGCAGTGAGGGTAATGTTAACTACCATTACAACAACACATAGCAATGATGGTAATGTTAACTACCAATACAACAACACATAGCAATGAGGGTAATGTTAACTACCAATACAACCACACATAGCAGTGAGGGTAATGTTAACTACCATTACAACAACACATAGCAATGAGGGTAATGTTAACTACCAATACAACAACACATAGCAATGAGGGTAATGTTAACTACCATTACAACAACACATAGCAGTGAGGGTAATGTTAACTACCAATACAACAACACATAGCAATGAGGGTAATGTTAACTACCGTTACAACAACACATAGCAGTGAGGGTAATGTTAACTACCAATACAACAACACATACCAATGAGGGTAATGTTAACTACCGTTACAACAACACATAGCAGTGAGGGTAATGTTAACTACCAATACAACAACACATAGCAGTGAGGGTAATGTTAACTACCGTTACAACAACACATAGCAATGAGGGTAATGTTAACTACCAATACAACAACACATAGCAATGAGGGTAATGTTAACTACCGTTACAACAATACATAGCAATGAGGGTAATGTTAACTACCAATACAACCACACATAGCAGTGAGGGTAATGTTAACTACCAATACAACAACACATAGCAGTGAGGGTAATGTTAACTACCAATACAACAACACATAGCAGTGAGGGTAATGTTAACTACCAATACAACCACACATAGCAGTGAGGGTAATGTTAACTACCATTACAACAACACATAGCAATGAGGGTAATGTTAACTACCATTACAACAACACATAGCAGTGAGGGTAATGTTAACTACCATTACAACAACACATAGCAGTGAGGGTAATGTTAACTACCAATACAACAACACATAGCAGTGAGGGTAATGTTAACTACCAATACAACAACACATAGCAATGAGGGTAATGTTAACTACCAATACAACCACACATAGCAATGAGGGTAATGTTAACTACCGTTACAACAACACATAGCAATGAGGGTAATGTTAACTACCAATACAACCACACATAGCAGTGAGGGTAATGTTAACTACCGTTACAACAACACATAGCAATGAGGGTAATGTTAACTACCGTTACAACAACACATAGCAGTGAGGGTAATGTTAACTACCGTTACAACAACACATAGCAGTGAGGGTAATGTTAACTACCAATACAACAACACATAGCAGTGAGGGTAATGTTAACTACCGTTACAACAACACATAGCAATGAGGGTAATGTTAACTACCAATACAACAACACATAGCAATGAGGGTAATGTTAACTACCGTTACAACAACACATAGCAATGAGGGTAATGTTAACTACCAATACAACCACACATAGCAGTGAGGGTAATGTTAACTACCATTACAACAACACATAGCAATGAGGGTAATGTTAACTACCAATACAACAACACATAGCAGTGAGGGTAATGTTAACTACCAATACAACAACACATAGCAGTGAGGGTAATGTTAACTACCAATACAACCACACATAGCAGTGAGGGTAATGTTAACTACCATTACAACAACACATAGCAATGAGGGTAATGTTAACTACCATTACAACAACACATAGCAGTGAGGGTAATGTTAACTACCATTACAACAACACATAGCAGTGAGGGTAATGTTAACTACCAATACAACAACACATAGCAGTGAGGGTAATGTTAACTACCAATACAACAACACATAGCAATGAGGGTAATGTTAACTACCAATACAACAACACATACCAATGAGGGTAATGTTAACTACCAATACAACCACACATAGCAGTGAGGGTAATGTTAACTACCGTTACAACAACACATAGCAATGAGGGTAATGTTAACTACCAATACAACCACACATAGCAGTGAGGGTAATGTTAACTACTGTTACAACAACACATAGCAATGAGGGTAATGTTAACTACCAATACAACAACACATAGCAGTGAGGGTAATGTTAACTACCAATACAACAACACATAGCAGTGAGGGTAATGTTAACTACCAATACAACCACACATAGCAGTGAGGGTAATGTTAACTACCATTACAACAACACATAGCAATGAGGGTAATGTTAACTACCATTACAACAACACATAGCAATGAGGGTAATGTTAACTACCAATACAACAACACATAGCAATGAGGGTAATGTTAACTACCATTACAACAACACATAGCAGTGAGGGTAATGTTAACTACCATTACAACAACACATAGCAATGAGGGTAATGTTAACTACCAATACAACCACACATAGCAGTGAGGGTAATGTTAACTACCATTACAACAACACATAGCAATGATGGTAATGTTAACTACCAATACAACAACACATAGCAATGAGGGTAATGTTAACTACCAATACAACCACACATAGCAGTGAGGGTAATGTTAACTACCATTACAACAACACATAGCAATGAGGGTAATGTTAACTACCAATACAACAACACATAGCAATGAGGGTAATGTTAACTACCATTACAACAACACATAGCAGTGAGGGTAATGTTAACTACCAATACAACAACACATAGCAATGAGGGTAATGTTAACTACCGTTACAACAACACATAGCAGTGAGGGTAATGTTAACTACCAATACAACAACACATACCAATGAGGGTAATGTTAACTACCGTTACAACAACACATAGCAGTGAGGGTAATGTTAACTACCAATACAACAACACATAGCAGTGAGGGTAATGTTAACTACCGTTACAACAACACATAGCAATGAGGGTAATGTTAACTACCAATACAACAACACATAGCAATGAGGGTAATGTTAACTACCGTTACAACAATACATAGCAATGAGGGTAATGTTAACTACCAATACAACCACACATAGCAGTGAGGGTAATGTTAACTACCAATACAACAACACATAGCAGTGAGGGTAATGTTAACTACCAATACAACAACACATAGCAGTGAGGGTAATGTTAACTACCAATACAACCACACATAGCAGTGAGGGTAATGTTAACTACCATTACAACAACACATAGCAATGAGGGTAATGTTAACTACCATTACAACAACACATAGCAGTGAGGGTAATGTTAACTACCATTACAACAACACATAGCAGTGAGGGTAATGTTAACTACCAATACAACAACACATAGCAGTGAGGGTAATGTTAACTACCAATACAACAACACATAGCAATGAGGGTAATGTTAACTACCAATACAACCACACATAGCAATGAGGGTAATGTTAACTACCAATACAACAACACATAGCAATGAGGGTAATGTTAACTACCAATACAACAACACATAGCAGTGAGGGTAATATTAACTACCAATACAACAACACATAGCAGTGAG
Source organism: Glandiceps talaboti (assembly GCF_964340395.1). Classification (NCBI taxonomy): domain Eukaryota; kingdom Metazoa; phylum Hemichordata; class Enteropneusta; family Spengelidae; genus Glandiceps; species Glandiceps talaboti. The sequence goes on from NC_135553.1 coordinate 26,442,848, forward strand.
GGTAATGTTAACTACCGTTACAACAACACATAGCAGTGATGGTAATGTTAACTACCAATACAACAACACATAGCAGTGAGGGTAATGTTAACTACCAATACAACAACACATAGCAGTGAGAGTAATGTTAACTACCATTACAACAACACATACCAATGAGGGTAATGTTAACTACCGTTACAACAACACATAGCAATGAGGGTAATGTTAACTACCAATACAACAACACATAGCAGTGAGGGTAATGTTAACTACCAATACAACAACACATACCAATGAGGGTAATGTTAACTACCAATACAACCACACATAGCAATGAGGGTAATGTTAACTACCATTACAACAACACATAGTAGTGATGGTAATGTTAACTACCAATACAACAACACATACCAATGAGGGTAATGTTAACTACCAATACAACAACACATACCAATGAGGGTAATGTTAACTACCAATACAACAACACGTACCAATGAGGGTAATGTTAACTACCAATACAACAACACATACCAATGAGGGTAATGTTAACTACCAATACAACAACACATACCAATGAGGGTAATGTTAACTACCGTTACAACAACACAAAGCAGTGAGGGTAATGTTAACTACCGTTACAACAACACATAGCAATGAGGGTAATGTTAACTACCAATACAACAACACATAGCAATGAGGGTAATGTTAACTACCGTTACAACAACACATAGCAGTGAGGGTAATGTTAACTACCGTTACAACAACACATAGCAGTGAGGGTAATGTTAACTACCAATACAACAACACATAGCAGTGAGGGTAATGTTAACTACCAATACAACAACACATAGCAGTGAGGGTAATGTTAACTACCAATACAACAACACATAGCAGTGAGGGTAATGTTAACTACCGTTACAACAACACATAGCAGTGATGGTAATGTTAACTACCAATACAACAACACATAGCAGTGAGGGTAATGTTAACTACCATTACAACAACACATAGCAGTGAGGGTAATGTTAACTACCAATACAGCAACACATACCAATGCGGGTAATGTTAACTACCAATACAACCACACATAGCAATGAGGGTAATGTTAACTACCATTACAACAACACATAGTAGTGAGGGTAATGTTAACTACCATTACAACAACACATACCAATGAGGGTAATGTTAACTACCAATACAACAACACATAGCAGTGAGGGTAATGTTAACTACCAATACAACAACACATAGTAGTGAGGGTAATGTTAACTACCATTACAACAACACATAGCAGTGAGGGTAATGTTAACTACCGTTACAACAACACATAGCAGTGAGGGTAATGTTAACTACCGTTACAACAACACATAGCAGTGATGGTAATGTTAACTACCAATACAACAACACATAGCAGTGAGGGTAATGTTAACTACCAATACAACAACACATAGCAATGAGGGTAATGTTAACTACCAATACAACCACACATACCAATGAGGGTAATGTTAACTACCAATACAACCACACATAGCAATGAGGGTAATGTTAACTACCATTACAACAACACATAGTAGTGAGGGTAATGTTAACTACCATTACAACAACACATACCAATGAGGGTAATGTTAACTACCAATACAACCACACATAGCAGTGAGGGTAATGTTAACTATCAATACAACAACACGTACCAATGAGGGTAATGTTAACTACCAGTACAACAACACATACCAATGAGAGTAATGTTAACTACCAATACAACAACACATACCAATGAGGGTAATGTTAACTACCATTACAACAACACATAGTAGTGAGGGTAATGTTAACTACCATTACAACAACACATAGCAATGAGGGTAATGTTAACTACCGTTACAACAACACATAGCAGTGAGGGTAATGTTAACTACCAATACAACCACACATAGCAATGAGGGTAATGTTAACTACCAATACAACAACACATAGCAGTGAGGGTAATGTTAACTACCAATACAACAACACATAGCAGTGAGGGTAATGTTAACTACCATTACAACAACACATAGCAGTGAGGGTAATGTTAATTACCAATACAACAACACATAACAGTGATGGTAATGTTAACTACCAATACAACAACACATACCAATGAGGGTAATGTTAACTACCATTACAACAACACATAGCAGTGAGGGTAATGTTAACTACCATTACAACAACACATAGTAGTGAGGGTAATGTTAACTACCATTACAACAACACATAGCGGTGAGGGTAATGTTAACTACCGTTACAACAACACATAGTAGTGAGGGTAATGTTAACTACCGTTACAACAACACATAGCAATGAGGGTAATGTTAACTACCGTTACAACAACACATAGCAGTGAGGGTAATGTTAACTACCAATACAACCACACATACCAATGAGGGTAATGTTAACTAACATTACAACAACACATAGTAGTGAGGGTAATGTTAACTACCATTACAACAACACATAGTAGTGAGGGTAATGTTAACTACCATTACAACAACACATAGCAATGAGGGTAATGTTAACTACCATTACAACAACACATAGCAATGAGGGTAATGTTAACTACCGTTACAACAACACATAGCAGTGAGGGTAATGTTAACTACCAATACAACAACACATAGCAGTGAGGGTAATGTTAACTACCATTACAACAACACATAGCAATGAGGGTAATGTTAACTACCAATACAACAACACATAGCAGTGAGGGTAATGTTAACTACCATTACAACAACACATAGCAATGAGGGTAATGTTAACTACCAATACAACAACACATAGCAGTGAGGGTAATGTTAACTACCATTACAACAACACATAGCAGTGAGGGTAATGTTAATTACCAATACAACAACACATAGCAGTGATGGTAATGTTAACTACCAATACAACCACACATAGCAGTGAGGGTAATGTTAACTACCAATACAACAACACATAGCAGTGATGGTAATGTTAACTACCAATACAACCACACATAGCAGTGAGGGTAATGTTAACTACCATTACAACAACACATAGCAGTGAGGGTAATGTTAACTACCAATACAACAACACATAGCAATGAGGGTAATGTTAACTACCAATACAACAACACATAGCAGTGAGGGTAATGTTAACGACCATTACAACAACACATAGCAGTGAGGGTAATGTTAACGACCAATACAACAACACATAGCAGTGAGGGTAATGTGAACTACCAATACAACAACACTTAGCAGTGAGGGTAATGTTAACTACCAATACAACAACACATAGCAGTGATGGTAATGTTAACTACCAATACAACAACACATAGCAATGAGGGTAATGTTAACTACCAATACAACAACACATAGCAATGAGGGTAATGTTAACTACCGTTACAACAACACATAGCAGTGAGGGTAATGTTAACTACCAATACAACCACACATAGCAGTGAGGGTAATGTTAACTACCATTACAACAACACATAGCAATGAGGGTAATGTTAACTACCATTACAACAACACATAGCAATGAGGGTAATGTTAACTACCAATACAACAACACATAGCAATGAGGGTAATGTTAACTACCAATACAACCACACATAGCAGTGAGGGTAATGTTAACTACCAATACAACAACACATAGCAATGAGGGTAATGTTAACTACCAATACAACAACACATAGCAGTGATGGTAATGTTAACTACCAATACAACAACACATAGCAGTGAGGGTAATGTTAACTACCAATACAGCAACACATACCAATGAGGGTAATGTTAACTACCAATACAACCACACATAGCAGTGAGGGTAATGTTAACTACCAATACAACAACACATAGCAGTGAGGGTAATGTTAACTACCAATACAACAACACATAGCAATGAGGGTAATGTTAACTACCAATACAACAACACATAGCAATGAGGGTAATGTTAACTACCAATACAACCACACATAGCAGTGAGGGTAATGTTAACTACCAATACAACAACACATAGCAATGAGGGTAATGTTAACTACCAATACAACAACACATAGCAGTGATGGTAATGTTAACTACCAATACAACAACACATAGCAGTGAGGGTAATGTTAACTACCAATACAGCAACACATACCAATAAGGGTAATGTTAACTACCAATACAACCACACATAGCAGTGAGGGTAATGTTAACTACCAATACAACAACACATACAGTGAGGGTAATGTTAACTACCAATACAACAACACATAGCAATGAGGGTAATGTTAACTACCAATACAACAACACATAGCAATGAGGGTAATGTTAACTACCAATACAACAACACATAGCAGTGAGGGTAATGTTAACTACCAATACAACAACACATACCAATGAGGGTAATGTTAACTACCAATACAACCACACATAGCAGTGAGGGTAATGTTAACTACCAATACAACAACACATAGCAGTGAGGGTAATGTTAACTACCATTACAACAACACATAGTAGTGAAGGTAATGTTAACTACCATTACAACCACACATAGCAGTGAGGGTAATGTTAACTACCGTTACAACAACACATAGCAGTGAGGGTAATGTTAACTACCAATACAACCACACATAGCAGTGAGGGTAATGTTAACTACCAATACAACCACACATAGCAGTGAGGGTAATGTTAACTACCAATACAACAACACATAGCAATGAGGGTAATGTTAACTACCATTACAACAACACATAGCAGTGAGGGTAATGTTAACTACCAATACAACCACACATAGCAGTGAGGGTAATGTTAACTACCAATACAACCACACATAGCAGTGAGGGTAATGTTAACTACCAATACAACAACACATAGCAATGAGGGTAATGTTAACTACCATTACAACAACACATAGTAGTGAGGGTAATGTTAGTTTATTGCCTTCACCAGGGTTGGCACTCTTTGACAAAATTTTGATGATGCCCAAGGCAAGTGCATCATCAAAACTTTGGTAAAGGGTGCCAGCCCAAGGGCAGGCATATGATTTTGCCGAAGCACATATATTATTAATTGTATTACATCGTCCACTCATTTGCCCAATTATCCACATGTCCACTCATTGGCATTCATCACTATTTATCATCGATAGAAAAGTTTTCCTGCCATGGTACATTTCCAAATTGTACTTGTAGATAGCCATTCAATGTGTAGATGGCATTATTTGTAGAAGTAAGAGTGAGTCACCCTGTAGCTCATTTCTAATTATTTTTATTTGACATCTGCAAGAAATAAACTGGTGTATCTCACTATATAATGGCTTTGTCATCTTGAGTTCACAACATTAGAAAACATCAGTGTTGTAGTGTGCAGAATAGATCGGTTAAAATAACTACGGTAGCTAATATTGCCAGACAACAGTCTCTACTTGTGTGGACAATAGTCTATTTAAAGGTCATGTGATTCGATTCTGACCAATGACAGCTTGTGCAAGAGGTTTAATAATTATTCTTATAGAACATATTCTTGATATCATATACCACATCTAAGATAATTATCATGAGAAATCGGATATTTTGTTCAAATTTTCTTTAAAATTGTTACAGCTCTGCATTCTGTTTTGTATTTTACACAGTATGTAACAACTGTTCTGGACCAGAAACTGGTAGAAAGTCCTTGTGGTGCTGAAATCATGGTTCATTTACAGACCAAAAACATCAGATATTGCCTAGCAATGCAGTGTATTGATAATGCAGTAACTTGGCAGAGAGAACGTCCACAGTTAGAGTCCCAGGATTCTCAGGTACATATTGACTTCTTACCTTGTGGGGGCGCTATTGTACTTGAGTTGGGTTGGAACAACTTTGTAAATGAAATGATAACATCTTCGGAAATATAGCAGTAACTGATCAACCACTATTTTTTGGAGAAAATTCTTGTATGGCACCCACTATCCTGTAAATCATTGGGGGGGGGGGGGGGGGGGGTGTATCAATAATAATGTTGGTTATTGTATGCCCACACTGTGCTCCAAGTGTTTTACAATCACTGCCCATACATAAACCTCTATTGGTGCAACATTAACAACCCATACTTCTTCAACTCCCTGGATAGCTTACAATCCATTGCAACCTATGTAAGAACATAGGATTAAAGTAATCACCCAGCAACCTATATCCTACCAGGTCTCCAGCGATATAACAAGAATCATTAAGGCAAATGGGCAGCAACGAGGCCTGAACTGGCAACAAATAGGCCATTGTAACCATTCAGCCAATTCAACTTTCATAACTCTACATCCTGGTCTTTTATGCTTGTTAGGACTATAGCCTCTGTGTGACTTACATGCACACATGAATGATTGCCTAAAAATGGAATTCAGCCTAATTGCATATCTCCTTGTTTACTATGTGTGTACTTTGCTTGTTTTAATATTTCGAAGTAATACACTCTGGATATTCAGAAATGATGGAATTCGTTGTAATTTATAATACAGAGTTTATCCACGTCTGGTACATACATACATAATGAGGCAGAAATACTGGTTGTCATACAGTCTGAACAGTTTGTTGAAATGGTGTATGCATACAAAGAGGTAAGACTTGCTTCAATTCTTGACTGTGGGACATTGGGATATTGGGACATTGGAATTTGTACATAAAGCACTACACTGTCAACAGTCATTCATGCCTTTTTTGCTACATTTTATCTAAAACTAAAGGCCCTCACTGTCAGTACACAGTTATAGTAGTATTGCTCCAGATTGGAGTGAGCCAACAACTTTAGTTTTAGATAAAACGTGGCAAAAAAGGCACGAACGACTGTCGACAGTCTGATAAAGCACATCAGCAGTCCTGAAGGCCCTGTACAAATGTATGGGGAAATTACATGAATGTGATGTCACTTTTCAGTCAAGAATATGAACTATGCAGGATGTGACATTATCACATAGGAATACCATGTACTGTGACTAACTACCTTCATAGGTATAGGTCCTTTACATACAAAAAACATACATTTACTGTGAGTGCTAAAATTTGTAACTGATACACACAAATATACTGTGATAAGCTGAGAGCATTGAACTGTATACTGTCAGTCTTGTTCACTCCATGATAGATAATGTTGTTTATTCTCTCTCTCCCTCTCTCTCTCTCTCTCTCTCTCTCTCTCTCTCCCTCTCCCTCTCCCTCTCCCTCTCCCTCTCCCTCCTCTCCTCTCCCTCCCTCTCCCTCTCCCTCTCCCTTCCTCTCCCTCTCCCTCTCCTCTCTCTCTCTCTCTCTCTCTCTCTCTCTCTCTCTCTCTCTCTCTCTCTCTCTCTCTCTCTCTCTCTCTCTCTCTCTCTCTCTCTCTCTCTCTCTCTCTCTCTCTCTCTCTCTCTATTCTCTCTCTCTCTGTCTGTCTCTCTCTGTCTTTCTCTCTCTCTCCTCTCTCCACTCCCCCCTCCCCCTCCTCTTCAAAGGAACAATGTTCAATGTTTCAATCCTTTCCTGACCCCAACTTTATAGTATCAATACTTTACTTGTTACAAATACACTACATTTAACAGGCACAGCTTGGCCACTTGTTAAACACCAACACACTGCAGTCATATGTATTGACTATCAAAGATACATCTATTGGTCAAAATCCTACCTTAGTTGTCATTGGAATGGAAAAATATTTCAGGTAAGCTTAGACTTTATTTGAAGAATACAGCAAGTCCAACTCTGGCAAAATATGCTCTTCATTTATGTTATTAAGATACCTTTATTAAAAAGCATAGACCCTGTAGTGAAGTGAATGCAATGGTCTATGGTTAGAGACATCCTAAGATTACAAGAAAATTGACTTACGAATGTACTAAGACCAGGACCAACTCAAAATAACTTATTGATAAAATCAAAGCATTCTTGTTTCCAGTTTGTGAAATGTTTACCATAGATACAGTGATTTTGATTTGTTTAAAATGTCATTTTTCTAGGACTCAGAAAAATAAACAGAATAAAAACTTTCGCTCAGCTGTACTGGGTAGTCATGGTGATAGTGATGAAGGGAAGAAAGGAAAGGGGAAACAAAAAAGTTCAGTGACCATTTCTATCAGTAGAGTTGATATGGAAGAGGTAAGTCACACCATGATATACGCTGCTCATATCACATGGAAGAGGTAAGTCACACCATGATATATGTAGCTCATATCATATGGAAGAGGTAAGTCACACCATGATATATGCTGCTGATATCATATGGAAGAGGTAAGTCACACCATGATATATGCTGCTGATATCATATGGAAGAGGTAAGTCACACCATGATATATGTAGCTCATATCATATGGAAGAGGTAAGTCACACCATGATATATGCTGTTCATATCACATGGAAGAGGTAAGTCACACCATGATATATGCAGCTCATATCACATGGAAGAGGTAAGTCACACCTTGATATATGCTGCTCATATCACATGGAAGAGGTAAGTCACACCATGATATATGCTGTTCATATCACATGGAAGAGGCAAGTCACACCATGATATATGCTGCTCATATCACATGGAATAGGTAAGTCATGGAAGAGGTAAGTCACACCATGATATATGCTGCTTATATCATATGGTATTCTATTTAACAAGAAAGCACTTTAGATACAACTTCTTTCTACTTCAATATTTAGACTTCATTCCTAACTAACAATAACCATAAACCTTTTCTGTATAAGATGACCACATGATATGCTAATGTGATACTTTGTTTGTTTTTTATAGGCCCTAGTTAATTAACAGTATGACCACATGTTACTGTGGTACTTTATTGTTTTTATAGGCCCTAGTTAATTAACAGTATGACCACATGTTACTGTAGTACTTTATTGTTTTTATAGGCCCTAGTTAATTTACAGTATGACCACATGTTACTGTGGTACGTTATTGTTTTATTAACAGTATGACCACATGTTACTGTGGTACGTTATTGTTTTATTAACAGTATGACCACATGTTACTGTGGTACGTTATTGTTTTATTAACAGTATGACCACATGTTACTGTGGTATGTTATTGTTTTATTAACAGTATGACCATATGTTACTGTGGTACTTTATTGTTTTTATAGGCCCTAGTTAATTTACAGTATGACCACATGTTACTGTGGTACGTTATTGTTTTTATAGGCCCTAGTTAATTAACAGTATGACCACATGTTACTGTGGTACTTTATTGTTTTTATAGGCCCTAGTTAATTTACAGTATGACCACATGTTACTGTGGTACTTTATTGTTTTTATAGGCCCTAGTTAATTTACATTATGACCACATGTTACTGTGGTACGTTATTGTTTTATTAACAGTATGACCACATGTTACTGTGGTACGTTATTGTTTTATTAACAGTATGACCACATGTTACTGTGGTACTTTATTGTTTTATTAACAGTATGACCACATGTTACTGTGGTACTTTATTGTTTTATTAACAGTATGACCACATGTTACTGTGGTACTTTATTGTTTTATTAACAGTATGACCACATGTTACTGTGGTACGTTATTGTTTTATTAACAGTATGACCACATGTTACTGTGGTACTTTATTGTTTTTATAGGCCCTAGTTGATTTACAGTTACATACCAATTGTACTGTTCATCTCAAAGAAACAGTAGCTGATGTTGCAGCCTTGATAGCAATGTTTACAAAGGCTATAGCAGAAGCACCCTTCAAGTAAGTAATGAAAGAGTTGTGATTAAACTTGCAAAGTCTATTGAAAATATGACTAGTAAAATAAGCTACGTTGTTGTTATGGCTTTGGACTTTGAAGTGAACAATCGGGTCACTACATTGTTATGGCTGTGGACTTTGAAGTGAACAATCGAGTCACTTAACATAATGCCAATTTATAGTTATCATGTTTAGTCTAACAGGCAGGGGGATTCTTGTCATACACACAGTGAAGCCTTTAGTAGGCACCCAGCCAGGCCGTAATCATTCTTTGTGTATTTGATCATGTGTATTTGATCTTGAGGCAGACTTTGGACTTGAAGGAAATGACACCACTGTGTATGAGTGTAGATCCAGCAAGCGAGTCAAGTACTTAGTTTATTACATTACTCTTACAGGGTTTTTTACATCCTAAACATTGATGCTTCATTTTCAAAGCTATGGGAAAGGCATACTAAACATATGAATTTGTTGCTTCATCGACCTAATCTTTGGAATGGCCTTTAATTGGAAGTGGTGTCCTGCTGTTTGCAAAACATCCTGTCAAATTTTATGAATGAAATCTACCTGTACAATCAGTTTAGTCGAACTACATTTGTAGTTAACAAAGGCAATTCATACACTTTCCCCGACTGGCTCTATATCCTGTATGTTGGGGGGGGGGGGGGGGGGGGGAGGGGTAATTTGGATGCATATTTAATTATTATGATAACAGTTGTATTCTATGTCTACTTATATTTACAATGTAGTCATTATTTGTTATTGGTAGAACTAAAACTTAGTATTCCTGTCATACTATATAAACAATTTGATGATATAATTTAGTATACACATACTGAAACTATGCTATCAACTCAAGCAGGGTATGATCATTGCTACCTCTGAAGCCATACATTGACATTAGCATAATACAATAAGAACAATTTATGTAAGCTTTTGTGCATAAGTACTTTCACTAAACTTAGCTTGTGTCTGTTTTCCTGATTTGCACATTTCCCTTATAAGGAGATAAGAAACAAGGGCCTGTTTTAATTGGACTGATGGGGGTCAAAGTTGACTGATTTGCATATTTGCCTTATTAGGAGAGAAAGAGACAAAGGCCTGTTTTCCTTCCATGTATCCACTGACTGGGCTGGTGGGGTCAAAGTTGACAAAGATGGTAAAGGATTACTGAAAGTATGGAGACAGCAACTTCAACAATTCCGAAATGTCAGTATGGAAGTAGCTTCAGCTATTATATCTGCCTACCCTTCACCTAAGATGCTGATACAGGTAATGTAGCTTGTTTGTGTATTCCATATCTGTAGAGGAAACAGGGTCATGTGAGTCATGTGACAGTCCTGGTTTAGTAACTTGATTTGATTCACTCATTCATTAGATATATTAAATTGTTTCAACCAGGTGCAATGAGCTTTGCCTGGGGGGGGGGGGGTATAAGGAGAGGCCCATCCATCCATCCAACCAACCATCCATCCATCCAACCAAAAATCCAGCCATCCATCCACCAGATCCATCCATCCATCCAACCAACCATCTATCCATCCGTCCACCCATCCAACCATCCATTTGTGTATTCAACAGAATCTACCATTTGTGCAATACCTTCAAAGTAATGTACAGTATGATTCAAGTATGAAGAAGAAGAAGAAGAAGAAGAAGAAGAAGAAGAAGAAGAAGAAGAAGAAGAAGAAGAAGAAGAAGAAGAAGAAGAAGAAGAAGAAGAAGAAGAAGAAGAAGAAGAAGAAGAAGAAGAAGAAGAAGAAGAAGAAGAAGAAGAAGAAGAAGAAGAAGAAGAAGAAGAAGAAGAAGAAGAAGAAGAAGAAGAAGAAGAAGAAGAAGAAGAAGAAGAAGAAGAAGAAGAAGAAGAAGAAGAAGAAGAAGAAGAAGGCGGCGGCGGCGGAGGAGGAGGAGGAGGAGGAGAAGAAGAAGAAGAAGAAGAAGAAGAGGAAATAATCACATCACTCAGCATAATTCTAATATGAACTTAGTTTTCAAACTCTGATAAAATATAGATAATAATAGCAAACCTATGGTTGTCATTCAGTATATAACACCATACTGGGTAACACTGCCCATGTCTTCCTATGGTTGTCATTCAGTATATAACACCATACTGGGTAACACTGCCCATGTCTTCCTATGGTTGTCATTCAGTATATAACACCATACTGGGTAACACTGCCCATGTCTTCCTATGGTTGTCATTCAGTATATAACACCGTACTGGGTAACACTGCCCATGTCTTCCTATGGTTGTCATTCAGTATATAACACCATACTGGGTAACACTGCCTATGTCTTCCTATGGTTGTCATTCAGTATATAACACCATACTGGGTAACACTGCCCATGTCTTCCTATGGTTGTCATTCAGTATATAACACCGTACTGGGTAACACTGCCCATGTCTTCATATGGTTGTCATTCAGTATATAACACCGTACTGGGTAACACTGCCTATGTCTTCCTATGGTTGTCATTCAGTATATAACACCATACTGGGTAACACTGCCTATGTCTTCCTATGGTTGTCATTCAGTATATAACACCGTACTGGGTAACACTGCCCATGTCTTCCTATGGTTGTCATTCAGTATATAACACCATACTGGGTAACACTGCCTATGTCTTCCTATGGTTGTCATTCAGTATATAACACCATACTGGGTAACACTGCCTATGTCTTCCTATGGTTGTCATTCAGTATATAACACCGTACTGGGTAACACTGCCCATGTCTTCCTATGGTTGTCATTCAGTATATAACACCATACTGGGTAACACTGCCTATGTCTTCCTATGGTTGTCATTCAGTATATAACACCATACTGGGTACCCATGTCTTCCTATGTATTTGTTGTAAAAAAAAATAAAGTGCCACCCTTTCTTCCAAAATATGAATCCAAAAATGATAAAAATGATGACAGTTGTCACTGCAGGAACTACTGAACCAAACTCTACATGTGAATAATTTTCACAAACAACTTAATAGAACAAGAACTCAGTGCCTTCAATGACAGAGAAGGGTTTTACTGGTAAACTCAGGGTATGGTCAAGTGACAAGTGTTGTCTGTCTGTCTGTCTGTCTGTCTTATTTACATGTGTGTGATTTGTTTATGTTTTCAGGCCTATAATCAATGTTCAAGTGAACAACAAGCACAGAAACTATTACAAGATATTGTGGTAAGTAAAGCCAACCTGTCCTTTTACCTTCATCCAAACAAAATATGTGAACTACTATTTCTCACTACAGTCATACAAGTACTCCCTGATATGATGTAGTTTATCAAAGATCTAACAGTTTGTCTATATTCACATTCTTAATTCAAGTTCTTTTTTTGGCAGTTTGTTAAATGTTCATCGTCTTCTTCATTAACTATATCACCTGAGAGGGTAGTCACAGTTACACAATTACACAGTCACCACTGGGGGCTCACTCCAGCAGTTTGGGAAAATGTTGCATAAGTGATTTTTACAGTAGAATGTAAGATGTTGACTCCTTGAATTTAAACATTTTCGCATTAGGTGAAAATAATCCAAATTTCATATGCATTGTACAGTACATATTTCATGATAATACGGTAATGGTATTAAATTTGTGATAATTGTCTCTGTCTACCAGGAATAATTGCTAACTTTTGATGTCATGTGACATCATGTTGGGTCAACTCCTACCAACTACAAAATGTACATGCAGCCATCATTCAAATCACTTGCACAGTATTTCCTTAAACATTCATCTGTGGCAAACAGAAGGAGTGAGCCACCAGTGGCGAGTCTTGGTAACCAAGACTACTGAATGAGTCAAGCACAGTACCCACCGGGCCACCCAGTGCATCACAGGAGGGTATCTCTCAACAAGCAAAGTGTGCAGATCCATACAGTTCAAATGTTTAGAATCTGACCTTTGACCTGGTTCATCAACAACTAAGTGCATTTTAAAATGTTTTAATTTTGAGATTTTTAAATGTTAACACCCTGATTATGAGAGAACTGTTTGTTATCTAATCTTACTGACGTTAGTTGTCTCAAGTGTCATTGTCTTGTGCTATGTGTATATCAAGGTACATAGGGATCAATCAACATAACTTTATGCTATGAGCAGACTTTGCTATATACAATTGTTTGAAGTTGTCAGTGAATTGTAGGTCCAGACTATATTATCAATCTTAGGGGACTATGTCTTCAAACATAGAAGGTTTGACAATGTTGATTTAAGTTCTTAAATGAAATTCTTTGGATATTCATTGAATTTACAGGTTAGAAGAGGAGCTGGAGTGTTGGCTACAAACAGACGAGTTGGACCCGAATTATCTAGGAGAATTCATCTGTTTATGACAAGCAGTGATGGAGATTTAATTCTTCACACAAGATAATTATCTACACAAACTTACTACAGTCAGATACTCTACCAATACGCCATATTCTGGTTATCCAACTTGTGGTCATTTCAACAAGAATGTACCCTATGTGAGAGAAAGTGAGGAGTGAAATCTCGTGACACCCTCTGGAGAGGCTAACGGCAGTACATGACGTAGTCAACAAAAATGTGGTTAGAACCAACTCCAGGGGTTCCTAAATACTATGTGATCTTAAACAAAGTTAGCAGAGTACTTGGAATGGTTGAAAATGCAACCAACATTCACTGGAAAATACTGGGAAATGATGATATCTTTCAAGGGAGGCTATATATAGCTCTCAACTATCGTAGCCTTCACTTCTGGTTCAAAAACTGCCTTTGAACAGCACTCCTAGTGGCCACATTTTGAAAGGTGTGATCAACGTCTTGCAGAGGTCCTTTGTGGCGTAATTTACACAAAGAGCACACTTTACATAGATCTCAGGTAAACAATAGAGCATTTGGTTGTAAGGGTTCAAATTTAGCCAAATTGGTACCTGTACTGTTCATATAGTTATGTGCAGATTTAGAACATTGCAAACACTGGTAAGAAATAGAAGATAGGTAAACATAATGATTTAGTGCAGTCAGTTTGGTTTCAATCTCATTATTTACAATATTTTACAATGGCATTGCCGTCAAAAGAAGAATCCAGCTGTACTTGAACAAGAGATGATGATGTCATGTTTTGTAACCTTGGTAACTGGAAGTATTGGGACTCTGGTAAAATTGTAATGAATTCCATGTAAATTGTAAATTGGGAATGCAGGAAAAAAAAAACCTGGGAATGCAGGAAAAAATAACCTGGGTCACTCAGGTACATTTGACTTCTCAAAGTTAAAAACACAGAGTATCTTCTACAGCATTACCTCTAGAATTCTTCATTAGCCAGCTCAAGGACCAGTGGTTATCATACTGTGTCTTTGGTTAAGAGTGCTTCCCATCTAAATGTAGACATGATGATTTTAGGAAGTGACATTATAGAAATGCTCTTTAGAATCATCATGTGACTGTTTTTTGTTTTGTTTCTTGTACCATTTTGTCATTAACTACATTTGTCTGGTTCTATTATTTGTACTTTTCATTTCGTCAAGTTGACTTACTGAAATTAGGAATTGTTCAGCAGCCTTTTTATCTTGTACATTGAGAACACTACATTGAGAACACTACACTGAGAACACTACATTGAGAACACTACACTGAGAACACTACATTGAGAACACTACACTGAGAACACTACATTGAGAACGCTACATTGAGAACGCTACATTGAGAACGCTACATTGAGAACACTACACTGAGAACACTACATTGAGAACGCTACATTGAGAACGCTACATTGAGAACGCTACATTGAGAACGCTACATTGACAACACTACACTGAGAACACTACACTGAGAACGCTACATTGAGAACGCTACATTGAGAACGCTACACTGAGAACACTACACTGAGAACACTACACTGAGAACACTACACTGAGAACGCTACATTGAGAACGCTACATTGACAACACTACATTGACAACACTACATTGACAACACTACACTGAGAACACTACACTGAGAACACTACATTGAGAACGCTACATTGAGAACGCTACATTGAGAACGCTACACTGAGAACACTACACTGAGAACGCTACATTGAGAACGCTACATTGACAACACTACATTGTGAACACTACATTGACAACACTACACTGAGAACGCTACACTGAGAACACTACACTGAGAACGCTACACTGAGAACGCTACATTGAGAACACTACACTGAGAACACTACACTGAGAACACTACATTGAGAACGCTACATTGAGAACGCTACATTGACAACACTACATTGAGAACACTACATTGACAACGCTACACTGAGAACGCTACACTGAGAACACTACACTGAGAACGCTACACTGAGAACGCTACATTGAGAACACTACACTGAGAACACTACACTGAGAACACTACATTGAGAACGCTACATTGACAACACTACATTGAGAACTTTACATTGAGAACACTACACTGAGAACACTACACTGAGAACACTACACTGAGAACGCTACATTGAGAACGCTACATTGAGAACGCTACATTGACAACACTACATTGAGAACTTTACATTGAGAACACTACACTGAGAACACTACACTGAGAACACTACACTGAGAACACTACACTGAGAACACTACACTGAGAACACTACATTGAGAACACTACATTGAGAACGCTACATTGACAACACTACATTGAGAACTTTACATTGAGAACACTACACTGAGAACACTACACTGAGAACACTACACTGAGAACGCTACATTGAGAACGCTACATTGAGAATGCTACATTGAGAACACTACATTGAGAACGCTACATTGAGAACACTACATTGAGAACACTACACTGAGAACGCTACATTGAGAACACTACAGTGTCATTTATTCCTGTTCTTGAATGGAGGCACATTTGTGTGCATAACTTTGTACAACTTGTACCGTAATATTACATTATTGAATATTATATTATAGCATTACCAATTCGAGTGAATTTTGTGACGTCATCGCTGTACATTATTACTGATAATGTACTCCGTTATTGGGCATCGCGGCCCCGGAACGAGCATAACAATACAAGCTTATTTGTTCTGTTTCTTCATACGACTAGGTATTTTTTCTAAATGTATGTTGTTACTTATGATTGTCATTTCCACTGTTTAAAAATACAACGCATTCATGAAACAAATTTGTGTTCACAGCAGTTCATTGAAGTGTATATGTGTGTACGTGTACGTACATTTCGCTATGATTAGTATTCAGCTTCCGGGCCGAACATGGCAGACGATGTTCAGCGCTGTGTATATTATACGTTGTTTTGCGTTTCTCGGTCCACAAATTCACTGGAATTGGCAAAACTATAAAATAATAACAATAATGTATGCCCTCCCAGTCCATAATGGACTCAAGTAAACTTTGCACTCCATAATGGGCTCGGCTGTCGCCTCGCCCATTATGTCGGTCAAAGTTTGCTTTCGTCCATTATGGGCTGGGAGGGCGTACATTATTGTTTAATTATATTATAGCATTACCAATTCCAGTGAATTTTGTGACGTCATCGCTGTACATTATTACTGATAATGTACTCCGTTATTGGGCATCGCTGCCCCGGAACGAGCATAACAATACAAGCTTATGTCCGTAAGGCAATAAAGGTGTGGGTATTTAAGAACAGGGAAATTATGGGGTAAACACCATAAGAATTTTTTTTAAAAGATTGAAATTAAAATGAAACAAATTTGTGTTCACAGCAGTTCATTGAAGTGTATACGTGTGTCGTGTACGTGTGTCGCTATGATTAGTATTCAGCTTCCGGGCCGAACATGGCAGACGATGTTCAATGCTGTGTATATTATAAGTTGTTTTGCGTTTCTCGGTCTACAAATTCACTGGAATTGGCAAAACTATAAAATAATAACAATAATGTATGCCCTCCCAGTCCATAATGGACTCAAGCAAACTTTGCACTCCATAATGGGCTCGGCTTTCGCCTCGCCCATTATGTCGTTCAAAGTTTGCTTTCATCCATTATGGGCTGGGAGGGCGTACATTATTGTTTAAGTATATTTGGACCTATTTGACATTTCAGGCTAATATCCTCTAGAGTAGATTTATTTTGTTATTGCTCACTACAAGTCATTGCATGCATGTAGTTTGTAGGGAGCCATGATACATTTGCAATCATTGTAAATAATGTACATTGTCAATGAACTCTTTATTACCACCAATTAATTCTAATAGTACTTGGTTATATCTAATTTCACATCAACTTAATTTTGTCTTTTTTCCATTTGATATGTTGTATTGTGTTTATTAATTAAAATTATAATTTTGTAAATTAGATACTGAAGTAATTACCACCAAATGTGTCAAATGTGTCAAATCATTTGCAAAGGAATGCTTCATTTCTTTATTGTGACTGAAAATAAACTACAGACTACATCATAATGATTTGTATAAAGTGTTTTTTCATCTTTTGAAAGGATGTGAAATACCAGGGTTTGAATGAATGTGAAATACTGATGAACTGTGAAATACAGATATGTCCAGTTTTGGTGATACAATGTGATGAACAGTGAAATACAGTGGTGTCCAGTGTTGGTGATACAATGTGATGAACAGTGAAATACAGATATGTCCAGTGTTGGTGATACAATATGATGAACAGTGAAATACAGTGGTGTCCAGTGTTGGTGATACAATGTGATGAACAGTGAAATACAGTGGTGTCCAGTGTTGGTGATACAATGTGATGAACAGTGAAATACAGTGGTGTCCAGTGTTGGTGATACAATGTGATGAACAGTGAAATACAGTGGTGTCCAGTGTTGTTGATACAATGTGATGAACAGTGAAATACATATGTGTCCAGTGTTGGTGATACAATGTGATGAACAGTGAAATACAGTGATGTCCAGTGTTGTTGATACAATGTGATGAACAGTGAAATACAGATATGTCCAGTGTTGGTGATACAATGTGATGAACAGTGAAATACATATGTGTCCAGTGTTGGTGATACAATGTGATGAACAGTGAAATACAGATATGTCCAGTGTTGGTGATATAATGTGATGAACAGTGAAATACAGTGGTGTCCAGTGTTGGTGATACAATGTGATGAACAGTGAAATACAGATATGTCCAGTGTTGGTGATACAATATGATGAACAGTGAAATACAGTGGTGTCCAGTGTTGGTGATATAATGTGATGAACAGTGAAATACAGATATGTCCAGTGTTGGTGATACAATATGATGAACAGTGAAATACAGTGGTGTCCAGTGTTGTTGATACAATGTGATGAACAGTGAAATGCATATGTGTCCAGTGTTGGTGATACAATGTGATGAACAGTGAAATACAGGTGTGTCCAGTGTTGTTGATACAATGTGATGAACAGTGAAATACAGATATGTCCAGTGTTGGTGATACAATATGATGAACAGTGAAATACAGTGGTGTCCAGTGTTGGTGATACAATGTGATGAACAGTGAAATACAGTGGTGTCCAGTGTTGGTGATACAATATGATGAACAGTGAAATACAGATATGTCCAGTGTTGTTGATATAATGTGATGAACAGTGAAATACAGTGGTGTCCAGTGTTGGTGATACAATGTGATGAACAGTGAAATACATATGTGTCCAGTGTTGGTGATACAATGTGATGAACAGTGAAATACAGTGGTGTCCAGTGTTGGTGATATAATGTGATGAACAGTGAAATACAGTGATGTCCAGTGTTGGTGATACAATATGATGAACAGTGAAATACAGTGGTGTCCAGTGTTGGTGATATAATGTGATGAACAGTGAAATACAGTGGTGTCCAGTGTTGGTGATACAATGTGATGAACAGTGAAATACATATGTGTCCAGTGTTGTTGATACAATGTGATGAACAGTGAAATACAGTGGTGTCCAGTGTTGGTGATACAATGTGATGAACAGTGAAATACATATGTGTCCAGTGTTGGTGATACAATGTGATGAACAGTGAAATACAGTGGTGTCCAGTGTTGGTGATATAATGTGATGAACAGTGAAATACAGTGGTGTCCAGTGTTGGTGATACAATGTGATGAACAGTGAAATACAGTGGTGTCCAGTGTTGGTGATATAATGTGATGAACAGTGAAATACAGTGGTGTCCAGTGTTGGTGATACAATGTGATGAACAGTGAAATACAGTGGTGTCCAGTGTTGTTGATACAATGTGATGAACAGTGAAATACAGTGGTGTCCAGTGTTGGTGATACAATATGATGAACAGTGAAATACAGTGATGTCCAGTGTTGTTGATACAATGTGATGAACAGTGAAATACAGTGATGTCCAGTGTTGTTGATACAATGTGATGAACAGTGAAATACATATGTGTCCAGTGTTGGTGATACAATATGATGAACAGTGAAATACAGTGATGTCCAGTGTTGTTGATATAATGTGATGAACAGTGAAATACAGTGATGTCCAGTGTTGGTGATACAATGTGATGAACAGTGAAATACATATGTGTCCAGTGTTGGTGATATAATGTGATGAACAGTGAAATACAGTGGTGTCCAGTGTTGGTGATATAATGTGATGAACAGTGAAATACAGTGGTGTCCAGTGTTGGTGATACAATGTGATGAACAGTGAAATACAGATGTGTCCAGTGTTGGTGATACAATGTGATGAACAGTGAAATACAGATGTGTCCAGTGTTGGTGATACAATGTGATGAACAGTGAAATACAGATGTGTCCAGTGTTGGTGATACAATGTGATGAACAGTGAAATACCAGTTTTTTACCATTGTATTAATTGCCATATTTCAGTAGTCTGTAAGGTACGCCGTGACGGTGCGCCCTCAACCATCGGCCAACCCCTAACTATCTTACAGTCTAATATTTCAGCTGCATACGTTAATATGGGTATTAGGAGACATTTGGTTTTAGATTTACATTTAAATTTTTCCTTGAAAATAGTTCATCTGTAGATTTATCAGCTTTTTGTGTCTTCTCTGCGAGACTTTGCATGGTTTCGTTTAGTGTACCAGTAGTGTTAAATGTCACGACGAGATAGGTGAAGCTATTAACCTTTTCCAAAAGCAGTTTATGATAAGTGTAACTGTTTTCCGATTTTTTTGTGGGAGTTTGTAAAAAGAATAATTTTTGTTTTCTCAGTATTCATTTCTAGTCCCCGATTTACCGGTGTAGATTTAGAGTTTGTTTAACAGTATTTGTAAACCTTCTGTAAAGTTGGATAGAAGAACAATGTCATCGGCAAATAACAGTGAAGAGATGGGTTGGTTGCTTAAACGTGGTCTATAGTCTTCTTGATCTCTTGCCAATTCTGAGACTAGATCATTGATGTAGATGTTAAACAGAGTGGGACTCGTCGGATATCCTTGCTTAACGCCATCATTTAAATCATCTAAAGTAAACATTGATGTTTATTCATATTTTGGTACATATTCTTCACAATATTGTAAATCTTTCCATTTATGTTGTTATCTTAGAGTTTGTAGTACAGACCTTTCCGCCAGATAGTGTCAACGCACTTTCTGAGATCCGCAAAGCATGAATATAGGGGTTGTTTTTTGAATTGGTATTTCTTCACCAATGTATGTAAGGTCAAAATATGATAAGTGCGATGTTCGAAGTAAACCTCTGTAAGGAATAGTTTAGTCCGACCATCTTGTTACGCAATGTACACACAGACATTTACGTGTACATATTGACCTTAACAATATCAATTTTATCAGTCTCCTGATGATCGCTGTGGATGTGGGAAGTTCCGAGTAACAACTTGTGGCATCCTATTCTTTGGATTTAGTATATCATGCTCTGATACTAATATTGCATCGAGCAATATTCTCTCCAATGAGAGAGAGAGAGAGAGAGAGAGAGAGAGAGAGAGAGAGAGAGAGAGAGAGAGAGAGAGAGAGAGAGAGAGAGAGAGAGAGCGAGAGCGAGAGTGAGAGAGAGAGAGACACACACACACACACACACACACACACACACACATACATACACACATACATACATACACACATAAATATATATATAGTTTTGGTAGTACTGGAACTCTTTCTTGGGTGTAACTCGGAGTTTCACGCATATTGCGATCATCAGACACTCTGAGGCCTACTCTCTGGGTGTGCTGTATATATAGAGTGTAGACAATAGAAATACCATCACTATTGTCTGTGTCGGTGGGTAGGTGTTGTATGTGTGGAGGTGTTGGTTGTTATTGTGTGGGTTATTGGGTGCGGACAAGTAAGTGTTGGCGGGTTGTTCCATGTTGGGCTTTGATGTTCCGTTAGTTAACGGGTTTAATAGTTTAGGTGATAGATGCTCTATTGAAGTTGGACAAATAAAACTTATTCTCGTGTCGGCATTTGGATATCAACTCAGTTCTTTTGTTTAGTGTGGAGCTTTTGTCTGCTTTAATAATAGTTAGTTTTTCGGTTAAACACAGGTTGCATCGTTTTGTTTTATTGGTGTATGCTTGGGCTTTCTTGTTGATGGACCAGGATACGGAAAAAGGCTCATTGTTTCTTTTCAGTTTCCAAATGTGTTTTGATAGTTCTGTGCTGTTTTCGTGTTTTTCATGTTTGAATGACTGTTTGTGGTTGGCGTATCTCTGTTTGAAGTTGTTCTCTGTTAGACCGATATATACTTTTGTTTGTTTTCCGTGGACGGGGGCTTGGTATACGATGTTTTCCGTTTGGCATTCGCCGTTCAGGGGGCAGGTGTCTTTCTGTCTGCAATTACAGGGTTTTTGAGTGCGTTTAGTTTCGCTGTTGGAGATGGTGGCGTTATGCGCTTTGATTATGGTAGCCATGTTTGGCATGCAGCTATAACTGACTTTGACATTGTTTCTGTTGAATATTTTGTGTAACTTAGAGTCTGCTGGGAAATGTTTTGTGATTAGGTTGAGGAATCGTTTGCCTACATTGGTGGCTACATTTTTGCTGTATGGTGGGTTAAACCAGATGGTGTTTCTATTTCTGTTTTTCTTGTTTTTCTGCGTCGGGGTGCTGGTGTACGTGATGTTCTCTTTGTGGCCGCTGGTTTTTAGTGCATTTTGGTACAGTGGGGCTGCCTGGTTGAAGATGTGTTCGTCGGATGATATGTCGGAAATTCTACGGCCGATGGCTGACGATATGTTCTTGATGATGCTGGGTGGGTGGTTAGACTGTGTGTGTATGTACATGGGGTTGTCGTTGGGTTTCCTGTAAGGGTAATATTTACCGTTGTTGAGGTTGAGCGTTATGTCTAGAAAGTTGACGGTTTTCAGATTGGTGAGTATGGTTATTTTTAACCCCATGGCTTTGAAGGTTTTAGTTATGTCTTTTCTGATACTTTCTGATTTACTTCCGGTGATGTTCTTGAAGGCGGCTAGTCCGTCGTCCCTATATAGACCTATGTTTTCTTTACCGTATTTTTTGGCTAATTTGTGTAGCATGAATATTCCGACCAGTTCGCATATTTCGGCCCCGTCGTTGCTTCCCATTGTGACGTCAAATGATCCGACATTGCTATTCTTTTTTACCCATGGTTTGGTTTTATCAAAGAGGAGAGATTTCCGCGCGTGCATGATAATTTGTTTGTCTTCATCTGATATGGTGGTGTATTGGCCGGCAAATTTGAGGGATATATATATATATATATATATATATATATATATATATATATATATATATATATATATATATATATATATATATATATATATATATATATATATATATATATATATATATATATATATATATATATATATATATATATATATATATATATATATAAAGAGAGTAACATATATGTATAATGTCATAGCACTAGATATTTATACATGGAGAGTAAAATTGACCATTTCAACAAAAGTAATCCTAGGGAGAAGTCGTTTGCCTTACGTTTGCCAAATTGTTCACTTTACATACCTACCATATATCTTATATATATGTACGGCTTATGGGTTCAATGTTGTCATTGTTTGTTGAGACTGACTTACAGATGATGATTATGTCTCCATGTTTAGGGAGCGAGCAGAATTTACGTCGTGCGGGCCTGGGGAGAAAATGGAGGGGGTCATGAAAATAATTGGGGTGCAAAGGGTGCTCTTTGAAAATTCTGATGGTCTGAATGGGAGGTCACGAAACATTTTGCTCATGATTTAAACCAAATTTAACCCCCGGAGCAGTCGTTTACCAAGAACATTTGAAACATGTCTTTCTGCTACGCCACAATACGTTCGGGTCACAGGCTGTCAACCTATCTTGAATTATGGTGAGCTGGGTGACAAGAGAATGTGCGTGTTCGTGTAGTGTATTGAAGACAATATTCAAATATTCTATGACTTTCAACCATGTGTATAGTTTGAAATTTTGAATAAGGAGTAAGGTGCTCAGAATATATGTATTCGTGGTAATACCATGGGAACCAGTAAGGTGGTTGCCATGGCGCTGACGTCTAAACAAGTTTTATGAGTTTCATGAACCAAAGTGTGCGTAACTAACAGAGAGAAGTACGCGATTATGTAAATACAATCACTTTTGTTAAAATCTGCCCTCTGTATGCACCGGGAAGTATATATGAATATAAACGTAACTCCATGGGCTGTGCTGTTTATTGTCCAGTGTTTCCAAATGTCACAATACCTTGCATAGCTATAGTCAGTTACATTAGTCTCACGACTCGTATATCGAAGTACTTGCCATATATACGTATGAGAACGCTGGACGTCTGGATTATGACAACACGATGGCCGAATTTCATTCTGTCGTGTTCGTGTTGTTTCTAACATTGACAATTCAGGTAAGTCGGTTCAAATTACAAATGCCTCTCAACAAGATATAGCGGACTAAAAGACAAAAAAGAATAATGTTCACAACATGAGTGGTACCCTACCCTGTCTGATATGTGCAACTTGGTTAGGTTCGATCACTGTATTGCAGAGAGGAGGAAGTTAAATTTTCTGTTTTCAATCTAAGTGGTTGTTACTCTACAGAGAAACAGTTAGTTTGACTATTTACATGTAACTGGGAAGTAGCCACGAGTGTGACGTGAATGGAAATGTTGTTTATGAACTGTAACTGAAAGCAGGTTCTATTAAAGTGGAGTCCATAACACAAGGAAACATTCATTTGTAGATATAAATATTTTCATTTGATCATGGTATAAACATAGACATTGGATCAATGTTTATGTATAGATAACATGTCCTTTTTGTACATTTTTAACTTTCAGGGGCAGGGCGGAGGATTTTCGGTGTGGGCATAACATGTTCCCAACAAAAAGGAGGACGGGTGGGGGGGGGGGCATCTAAAATATGATTACTGGAAATTAAATGAGGTGTAATTCTGTCAATTCTCAACAAGCATTGCGTCGAGTACGTGGAACTAAAGATTCACTATTTCTGTCATCATGTGATTCACTTTCACATTCTGAACTGTCGCTTGTCAGTGCCATTGTCACTGCCACTATCAATAATTCCGAAATGACTGTCTGTGTCATTGTTGATGTCAGTAGCGTCACTGCCACTATCAATAATTCCGAAATGACTGTCTGTGTCATTGTTGATGTCAGTAGCGTCACTGGCACTATCAATGATTCCGAAATGACTGTCTGTGTCATTGTTGATGTCAGTAGTGCCACTGGCACTACCCGTGTATTCTTTGTTATCTGTTGTGGAGTAATTTTTCTTGAAATAGTTGCTAGAGTTATTTGTTTGTGTGCAATCAGTTTGTGATTACACTGAGTGGTGATATTACATGTGTAAGTGTCTTAGCTAAAGGATTTTGAGATTTCATTGACCTAATGTCGTAAATTAATCTGTACTCAGTCTGCTTGGAGTTAGAGATGTGCCCTGGCTATTGACATTACGTTGACCTCAACCCATGTAGTTATTGCGGTATCGACACAGGAATTAGGGATGATGTGTTGTCAGCAGATAGGCAACCACTATCCTATGTCTATTTGCTAGATTGAATGTGGGTATGGATGTCAGATGGTTATTAATAATGTACAGATGGTTAGTCTGACGTCATTGCGATTTACAGATGTTTTATACATTTCGTGTGGAAGGGGATGCAAAAGACAATATATTTTAGGGGATAGGTATTTTACATATTTTAGCAGGGGTTCACCGAAAAAAATACACCTCATGATAAAAAAGCCCCCCCCCCCTCTCCAAGAGTTACAAATGTACACACCCTTTGAATATTTTTCCCCCAATATTTTTATATTACAGATATTACAAAATCAGGCATCGATCCCAAATGTCACTTGCTATTCGACATGTCAAACGTGTTATGGTCCATCACCAGAGAGCTGTTATGAGTGTGTTTCATATCGCCATGGTAACACTTGTGTGAGTGAATGCCCAGATAACACATTTCCTTCACAAACACAGTCAGTTTCACCTGAGACACCAGTCACCACCATCCAAGCTCTTTACCCTCCAGTAAACGACTCTCTACCCAACGGAGGTGTAAACAAAACTTACGAGGATAAAGTTAATAACACTGTCGAGGATGGAATTGACAGTTCCTTCCCCTTGAGCCCAGCGATTTGCCATGATTGCCATATAGAATGTTTGGGAGGTTGTAATGGCAATATGTCTTCGAACTGCTATCGCTGTAAAAATGTCATTTTCCACGGACAATGTATGAGTAGTTGTCCGGAGAATATTTCCTACCTCGACAAAGAATATCCGTATATATGCCGACAATGCCATGACCAATGCACGGGAGGATGTACCGGTGAGACCTCAGATGATTGTATTCGGTGCAAAAATCTAAAAACTATTGATGGCAGTTGCGTCGATTCATGTCCCATGAATTACTTTGAAAAGGTCAGCATGTGTTTTCCTTGCCACGAAGCATGTATAGGTTGTCATGGTATTTCTAATGCCGACTGTAAGGGATGTAAGGAAGTGAAATACAACAATACATGCATGAACGAGTGTCCTGTACGTACTCAAAAGGATGAACAAAATGTTTGCATGGACGAAACAGAACCAACGGCAAACACCAGTTTAGGAGTTGATGATGGAAATAAGCGTGGAGAAGGGTTTGGCGATCGGTTCAGGTAAGTTGGATTCTTTATTTCACAACCTGTGTGTACACATTTGCCGCCAATATAAGATAGAGTCAACAGTCAATATAACAAGTAAAAGTGAAGTAAAACACTTTCTCTATTGTGCTACACTCGTATAATATCATTTCAAGTCGTCAATTAGCAAATGAAACAGTATACTTTTTACACTTGATATGGATGCTATAAATGATTGTGGTACAGAAAACGCTTTACTTTCAAATTGGTGTTATGGGTTGTACAATACGATACAATACAATACAATAATAATACCATAAATACAAGACATCACAATACAATACAACACAATACCATAGCATAGCATAGCATACAATACAATACAAGGTGATGCGATGCGATGCGACACAACACGACATATTTTATTACTCTCACAGGGAGAAGCTACGTCTGGTTTAAAATCTACAAAAACTACAAGCATAGTATAAAAATAAAGAGTACTTTAGGTAACATAGTGAACAATTTAAAATAAGACACACATACACTGACAGAAATTTAAAAAACAACATTTAAAGTAAAAACAGACTCTTAATCTACCTAATCGTCCATTAAAATTGGTTACAGCTCATGGGGATAAAAGAATATTTAAAACCTTGTTGATGACACATTGGAAGACAAAACCTTACATGTACATGACACTCTAGTCTACCAGAGTGTAAACTTCTCAAGTCCCACTAATCAAATCATTATATGTGGGTTTTTTAATTTATTTATTTATTTATTTATTTATTTATTTGTTTATTTATTTTATTAATTAATTTGTTACTTTGTTAGTTTAGTTATCTATTTCTAAAACTTATATTATCAGGTTGCCCTAAGGTTCGGAAAATAACAAAAAGTATAGAATTTACCCAACTTTCATCTGCCAACCCTCTCATCTGTAACATTCCTACATACAGGCATACACTACATATTTAGAAAACGGTTTAGTTTCTTTGTAATATTGGGACGTCTTGGGGGAAAACCAACGAGAGACTTACGCAAAAAGTTAGCCAGACAATTAAGTCCGTCACGTGAACGTTTCATTGTTAGATAACAAAGGACTAATCACTACGTTTGTAAAAAGGTTCGATGTGCAGTAACCCGAGTCGGCAAGTCGTATTGTCAGATGGTCACATGGTCATATAATCACAAAGAGAGGATAATTCTGGACTTTCCGAAAACCCATACTGGTAACGTAATACTGAGAAAAAACCCAGACCCTCCGCAATGATTGATATCTGTTTCACACAGTAGGTAACATAATACGCCATGTAAGATGACGTCAGGCATACCTAGTTCCTCGTACGTACGCGTAAGCGGAACTGAGCAAATGAAATGTCAGCAACTTCGTCCACGGAAGCTGAATCACAGTCATTCTACCACCATACTTCGTCCAAACATAGTGGTGACCATGGTGACAGACCAATGTCAAGCTTTGTAGCACAGAGGACAGAAAAAAACACGTGCGAAGATTTACAGATTTCTACTACTTTTATGTCCAACAAAGATGATACAATAAATGACCACTTTAATGTATTCCCAATGCTTGTCTTTATAACTGTTATCAGCTAATTCCCATGTCTTGTCGTGTCTTGTCGTGTCTTGTCTTGTCTTGTCTTGTCTTGTCTTGTCTCTTTAAATTCAATATAATTTGATACATACATTGATGATATTCAGTACTGTAGCCTGCGGGGGGGGGGGGGGGGCAGCTGCCCCCTGATATTTTGGAAAAAAGAAAGAAAAAAAGCTACTTTTTGAATACATAGCGATGCTATTAAAATCGTTATTTACGTGACGATTCCTAGCATGCGCGATTTCAATGGATAGTTCACTAAAGTGACTGTACACTGACTCATGGCTAATATGTATCTTATATATATCGCTATTGTACGCTGGCTTAACTTTGAATTAAAATGTGTCCAGTTAAAATTGTAATATTTTGCAGCAAATTAAAAATTCTTTGCGCGGGAAAGTACAAAAGAAGTGCGCACATGCACTGTGCATTTTCTGCGAGTAACAGTAGTCTTGAAAGTCTCCTTCATTTGAAGATAGCAAGTCGCAATTATAATGTCAGCAAGTGAAACTCAAAAAAAAAAGACGGAAAAAGCCGTTCAACGTGAGGTTGCCTGCTGTGCTGCATGCAGTGACTCGTGACTCCGCAGATGCGCTCGATCTCATTTACATCTTGTTCCTTATATTAAAACATTTCATGCTGATAAAACGGCAGATCTCTGATTATTTGGTGGCCCTGAAAAACTATTAAACTAGGTACGCAGTTTAAGATCCACTATTTGAAGATCTTTCTTTCAATAATTGTGTTCGACGTTGTCTTTGGTTAAAATGTTGTTTGATATGATTATCTCATTGCACACTGACACTAGCGTTATTCCGCAATTCATTTTGAAGCGACAATTTGCTATGGAAAGAATGGCCCTGAATTTGTAAACAGAGCTGTACCTTCGACATCAAAATCCAAACTTCGATTTCCATTATAATGATAATGACAAGGAGAATTCACTGAGTTCACCTTGGGTTCCGACATAAAATTAACGAGGCCATAACAGTTTTGGAAGTTGGGTAAAGAAAATGATTATTTTGTTGTGTTACTTATTTGAGAAAGCACCATCATTTTTACTACTTTGAATGTGACATCATTTCGGCAACTACTTTGAAAGATACGACATTAGGCCAGAAAAAAAATGAAAAAGCTGTTCAACCTACCCATATATGTTTTTCTGGTGATTGGCAATATATCCTCAATATATTCGCATTTTTTTTTCAAAATTAAGGATATTTCTTTATATTTTCTGAATAGTACATGTAACAATATACATTTGAGTCTATTCCAAATTATATAATATCTTATACAGTGGTTTACTTGGCTCTGATGTTACATACAAGCATGAATTGAGATTAAATATCAAATGTGCACTAAAAAGAATTGAACAAAAGTTGACCATTGGGCCATCAAAAGTCTGAAAGTCTTGAAATGTTTTGCTCTTTATTCGGGATTTTTTGGAACCAAATTAAACTTCAGGAGAAGTCATTTACCATGTGCACATCCGCATAATATCTTTCAGCTTTGCCACAACAAAATACACTTCCAGATATTATGTAATACATAGCATAATTGTTTCAATTCTGGTATTTTATTATGTCTATGGTTTGATATTTTATCCCTCTGAATGGCCTCCTACACTGTCTTATTTTTGGAGTTGTCTCCTTCCAATGCATCATTGTACCATATGATTTCATATCTCCACTGTAGTGTAGGTGACAGAAGGGGTGGCTAAAATAATGCTTGAGTTTCAATTGGCCTGGCTTAACATTTTTTGAGAAGAGAGGGTGCGAGGAACTACACCACTTGTTTAACCGTAAATTGTGTACATTTCCTAACTGTAGCCATGCAGACAAATTGCATGAGATAGTATCAAGATGACTGAATAAGTTCTGTCTAAACTCGACCTGAAATATTTTACAGTCATTATATATGGTTTGTTTTATCCTTGTCAAGCATTGTGAAAAAATGAAATAGACCTACTTACCCAATGTGATGGCTTAGGTTACCCGTTGACAAGCATTTTTCATTTTTTTCTGACTTTACATATGATATTTAATTGCGTATGCTAAAATATATATTATGTAAACTACATGCAAATTTATGTAAATTAGCACTTTTCTAAATTTTAAATGCATGATTGCACAAAGACAAAGTTCTGCCCCCCTTGGCAAATTGGTCAGGCTACGGCCCTGATATTAAACAAGGTCCATGTGTGATGTTAATTGATAATGTACATGTAGCTTTAGTTTTAATGACTCATTTGTATAATTAACGATTTTCAGTAATTATTAGGCTATATCTTAAGAATACACTCTTCAAATTTATTATAATTTGGTATATACTTTGGTATATATTTCAAACATAACATCGCAGTGATGTCCTGAAAAGCTTACTGATGTAGCTTTTACTTTTATTAAGCCATTTGCATAATCAATTATTTTCGGTAATTAGGCTGTATTTTAAGAATGAGCACTTCAAATTTCATATGCATCAATATTGAATTGAAATTTATTCCACCAGAAAATGAAAACAAAATATACATTCTCTGAAAGTAATACAAAACAGAATTCTGATGAGGGCCATGGATCTAGTTCCTGAGGAACTAATCAAAGTCCATGGATCAAACGGTCATGAAAATTAAGGCTTATTTTGGGTACGAGATATAACAACAAAAATACATCTCATGTGAATAGTGATAGAGATTATGTCGATGGAAAATTTATATCATTATACAGAAACTCTCTTGGTATAGCAAATGAATAAAAAGCATGCATACAAAAATGAAATTGTATGTCATCTCCTCAACAAATACTAATTCCAGGTTTTCATAGCGTTTGGAATAAGTAGGTTATCATTAATGTTAGCTCTGGTCGGAAAGCTTACTGATTCAAATGTATTGTAATCAGTCATTTGTATGATTAATTATTTGAGAATACAAGCTTCAAGTTCCATATAATTTGGAGCACACATGATGATAAGAAAATGTATGTTTCCTATAAAGCTGGAGTATTCATTTGCATAATAAGTTTTGGTAATTTCTTTTACAAATATTCAGATTTCTTATAGTTTGGCATAACTATTTTCCAATTAAGGGGTGCATCATGTATGATAGCTATAGCTAAGAATTTTGCATTCCAACAATTATTGATGAGAGTAGGAACGAAAATCTAAAGACTTTGCCCTTACAGAAGGCATTCAATTTAAATCTGGTTTATTCTTGTAGGTCAACACTGATTATTCTCGTCGTTCTTCTGATTGTTGCATTGGTCACCATAGCAACTATCCTGGCGTTTGTTTTCAAGAAGAAATTGAGAAAGGTGAGGATAACGAATTGTTGGTTTCTATTCAAATTTATAATCTGTGTTAGGGTTAATGGAGTATCAGAGTACATGTATGTTAACATTTATACTGGTCTGAGATGCAATATAACATTCAACTATTCGTATATACGTCATCAATGGAAAGATGTTTTATTACACCCACTTGACCCATGGAGCAAATTAGTCCAGATATTATGTTTTCTTTAACTATATTCGTCTGTTCTATGACCCTGTGACCAGTGTATTGAGTTTAATGGTCACAAAAACATGGTGCGCTTTGTTTTAACAATTGTCGAAGAAATAGTGTCACAGTGTGAACGTTTACTCATGAGTAGATACAGTGATATGACATAAAAGAGTGAAAATCATTTCCTGCTTTACCTCAGAAATTTCGGCAATTGTATGGATGGACCACAGGCACAATACAAGATACGGACAATAGTAATAACTCAGACCTGCAAGAAGGTGGGATGGCAAATGAGACATTTGAAATGGACATGGAATGTACAAAGAAAAATGTCAATGATTCCCAAGTCAACAAAGAAAAGGTATTATGCACATGTTGTATCAGTGCTTGTGTAACAATCAAAATATTCACTAGCAGCAGCATGTTAAAATGGAACCAGTAATCTCGCAAGATTCCCGACAAAAGTTAGCACTCAAATTCCGTAAAATAAAATAATTTGTATATTCAACCATTACAAACTGTAAAAAAAAAAATTGGGATGTCAGGGTGTAGTAACATGTAATTAATCTCTGTTAATTATAGGTTCATGTTTTCGATGAAACAGAAGCCCAAGTTGGTGATTTGGATAAACGTAACAAAGATTCACTCGTTGACGTCACGAACACATCCCAAGATGATGCTAAATCTCCGTCTGAGGTCTCTATCCCTGAAGTCCTGCACCCTTGGGTAGGTGGTACTATATGTGATGCAGCAACTGGAGGGGCTGCATCGGATGACATCAGTAGAGTCGTATTGAGAGAAAGAACACAACGCCATCCAAACAGAAATACCTGTCGATCTATCTCTGATGTGTTAGAAAGGAAGAGACCCAGTCTTGAGGAGTGTAACAGTGGACAAGAAATGCCAAGAGGCAGAAAATCAAGAAACAGAAGAGATTTGTTTGGAAAAGATGAACCAGTGATGTCCGAATATATCGAAGACGATGGTGATGGAATATGCATGGGTGCAGGGAGATCTTACAGTGGTACATTTCCACGTGAACAGTCTGGAAAACGGGCCATTTCCAACAGAGCTTCCGAGAACTTTGATAGTGGTTATTTTACCAATGCCAGTAGCATGTCAAGCATAAACAGGAAAAGTTCTCTCCTAACTGATATCATGCCAACCATGGAGGAGGTTGAATATAGTGACAATAAGAACAATGAATTCACAGCTGATAGCAGCCAGAATATAAACCCAAACTATGTTACTATGTGTTCAGAAGAACACTCCGAAGAGGAGGGTCTAGTAAACAAAGTGAGTGGACAACCTGAAGGGAGTCATGTTTACTGTGACATTGACGACAAACAGAGGTGCCGCTCTGTAAATGAACCCTACTATCCATATGAAAGATGTTTCGCTCCTTTAAGCTGGAAACTGAATTCCATTGATCACTGGGAACAGTACAAACTTTTACACCCTCAAAGTTTGCTGCGTGGTAGTTTCTCATACCA
This sequence comes from Glandiceps talaboti, assembly GCF_964340395.1. NCBI lineage: Eukaryota > Metazoa > Hemichordata > Enteropneusta > Spengelidae > Glandiceps > Glandiceps talaboti. The sequence goes on from NC_135553.1 coordinate 26,476,104, forward strand.
AACGAATGACTTTGTTGTCAGCAGTTTTGACAAATATGGGGGTCATCTTCTACATCCAAAGCATAAAGTCAACCTGTACATTCCACCGGATGCCATCCCCAGTGATCAGAAATGGGAAATTTACATGCATATATCATTTACAGATGATGAGACTGAAGACACTGTACTTAGTCCAACCATTACGTGTGGACCAAATCGTCAGTTTCAAGAGCATATCATCCTTTCATTTCCTCACTGTGCTGCAGATATACACAACTGGGATATGAACATGGCTTGCACACAAACCACTGTTAAAGAAACTCCAAACTGGGAGATTCTATCAGATGGACCAAGCGCTGCATCAAACATGTGGATCTCTGGAGAGTTTTGCTACTTATCCATCAAACACTTCACTGGCTTTCGTCTGATAGGTCGTCGCCGTCAAGGAACTGGTTCAGGAGACCAGGAAAGTCACCGAGGACGACAGGGAACTGGTGAACACGGCCAAGCCCGTTCACGAAGACGTTTCTGGTCTTTAGTTCCTAGAGGTGGGGGGAACACTGAACATCGTGATGCATCAACAGATGTCGGCCTGGATAGCAGAACCCAAATTTGTGTACAGTGTTGTTGTCCAATGCAAAGACGACGGAAACTCATCATGCTATTCAAACAGATCAAACCGAATGAAATACACCTCAGAGTGTATATATTGGACAACATAGAATCATTGAGACAGGTGAGACAGAAGGTGTTGCAAATAATCCTCCTTATGAATCTGACCTTTGAAATTGTTTATAAACAAATTAGAATTCAGGTATCGCAGAACAAATAGTACATCATAAGAATCTTCATCAGCAACTTTTCTCTCCCCCCCCCCCGTAAGGGGAGGTTACTGTAAACCTGGACATTTACACTAAAGACTTATTTTCGCTTATTTCGCTGGAAAACAAAAACGTAAAAATAAGTAGTGACTAAAATGCCTTCTTGTACATGAACACAATGTACCAGTCTTGTAATTAGTAAAAATTAGTATGTTATGTCCGTCTGTGTGTCCGTGTCTGTCTGTCTGTCTGTCTGTCTGTCTGTCTGTCTGTCTGTCTGTCTGTCTGTGGACACGATATTTCAAAAACTACTGCATCGATGCTAATGAAACTTATTACATGTCTTCCATATGCTAATCACAAGAACTGATTAGATTTTGGTAAACATCCAATGATTAATCATTTGCATAATTATTTTTTTTGTAATTAGGCTATATCGTAAGAATGAACACTCAATTTCAACATAAATTGGTACATGCATTAACAAAGCGCATGTTGTATATAGTTTGTTGATGAGGCGTATGGTTTTAATGAATAATTGGCATAATTAATGATTTGTAGTAATTATGCAATATCTTAAGAATGCACACTTCAAATCCACAACATTTGTTACATACATCTAGTTGACCAAATTTTTAGTTTTAATGAGTAATTTGAACAATTAATGATTTTCAGTAATTAACCCATATCTAAAAGCACACTTTACATTGCACAACTTTGGTACATACATCAACCATAATAAGCACACATGTCTTATAAAGTTTGTTGGCATAATATTTAGTTTTAATGAGAATTTGCATAATTAATGATATTTGGTAATTAAGCTATTATATCTTAAGAATGCACACTTCAAATTTCATTTAACATGGTACATACATCAACCACAACAAATCACACGTGTATGATGTAATTTCATTGTGATGTTTAATTTGCCTAACTTGCATGGGGGGGGGGGGCATTCAGTTTAAATCTGGTATTTGCACATCCTGTTGTCTTCCTAAATAAATAAATTTAGATTTGTCACTTTTACCTTCCGTAAGGGACGGTCATAGGGATGGGATATGTGTCTGTGTCTGTGTCCGTGTCTGTCTGTCTGTCTGTCTGTCTGTCTGTGTCTGCATGTGTCTGTGTCTGTATCTGTGTCTGTGTCAGTTTCTCTGTCTGTCTGTCTGTCTGTCTGTCTGTCTGTCTGTCTGTCTGTCTGTCTGTCTGTCTGTCTGTCTGTCTGTGGTGAGTAAGGGACGAAGTTTCACCTTTGACTTAATTTACCCACGGTGATATCTCCACTGGGGCTGTAGACAATCAAAAGTTGTATTGTGTCTTGTAGTACCCCTGGACAGAGATGGTGGTTAGGTGGGTCACAGTTAGGGTAAAGGTGGGTAAAGTAGACTGTTTCTTAGTGATAGGCTATATCTGAAGAGTGTAACCTTCAACATTAATATAATTTGGTACATACATTCATGATACCAGGGCGCACGTGTCTAATAAAGCTTGTTGGTGTAACTGTTACTTTTAATGACTCATGTGCATAATAAAGAACTTTCAATAACTTCAAATTTCATATATGTTAGCTATAGCTAAGCATTTTGCTTTCGCTTACGGAAGGCATTCTATTTAAATTTGGTTTACTGTTCGTCCATTTCTATTTTCTGCATGCCATCACTTTAATATGTCCTTCAATTGTCCTTACCTGTGTAACTTTCTCACAATATTAAATTAATTTAAAGTATTAAATGTTTGAAAGTCGTAATGAGTTTGCCCAACATACATATCTAACACATCGATGTTTGATTATCTTATAGAGTATTGTACACGAGGAGTGCAACAAATGGGGTGGCACACCATTATCGGACCCTCCACACAACTTGACTGTTTCATGTAGTTACGATCAACAAATGGAAATAAAAATGATAAAAATGACAGAAAGTGGAAAACTATACCCCAGCTCGCATGTAAGTAGGGGGTCCTTTTTCATTTCATGTCAGACAATCACAAGAAGACAGACGCTTCGAAGACGAATATATGATTGCAGTGCATGTGCACACACTCGGGATCAATCGATCGAGAGACAGAGACAGACAGACAGACAGACAGACAGACAGACAGACAGACAGACAGACAGACAGACAGAAAGGAGAGACAGCCAGAAATAGACAGAAACAGACACAGAGCGAGAGAGGGGGATGGGTGGATTTGTGTGTGTGTTAGATCGATGGAAGGATGGGGCAGGGTGACCCTAAAACGAATGACAACCCGATTGACGGAAAACGAATGACAGCATTTCCAGTATGTAAACAGTGGAATGACACCCTTTTCTACATTCAGTTAGTGGAAGAACACCCTCTGCACTGTAAAACGAGTGGAATGACAGCCGCCACGTCACTCTATAAAATAAGTGGAATGACAGCATTTTCAATGCTTTGGAACTGGAATGACAGCGTTTCCAGTATGTAAACAGTGGAATGACACCCCCTTTCTACATTCATTCGGGTTGTCAATCGTTTTAGGGTCACCCGATGAGGCAAACTAGAGAGACACATAATGTAGAAAGGAATAGGACATGGATAAAAAACAATGCCCCATTTGAATATTTGATTTACACATGGCTGATCAACCTTATTAATTAACCATACATTGTATAACCACCAAATGTTCATCTCTACCATTTAGACATTGACAATTGAAGATGTTTGGTATGAGGCCTATGTACACAGATCATTCCTGATCTCTATGGAACAAGATGAGGAACTAAATGTTTGCTGTAATATTGACGTCATTTGGAATGGTCAAACTATCAGCATTCCTATCTCAGAAAGGATAACAACCTCCAGGAGTACCGTCCATGACACTACACCTGACATGTCAAAGAACCTAGAACATGACAGAACCATCGCTAAGACAATGTGCGAAAGTGCATCAGATGACACATTCAGTCAGGTAGGATAATAATACTGTGGTAAAAAGCGACTATTCAAGAAAGTGATCAGTTCAGTTCATTGCAATGCACTTTCAAACTTTCGCATTTTACAAATGAGAACAATGCGAAAGTTAATAAAAATCATTCTTCATGTAGGCCTATCAGATCACATGTACTGGATATCCAATAGATAGATTCATTATAAACCATATTGGTAAAACATATAATACTGTTATTTCTCAAACGTTGCCTCAGATTACAATAGAGAACAACACAGTGATCTGGAGTAGTACTCCTTCTAGTCTGTACTGGTAAGTCTTGCCACTCTATCAAACGTTGAAGGGATCGAGGCTGGTTGGGAGTCCGGACAGAACGACACGGGTATCTTACTATGATTATTATTACAACTATCAACACATACTGTGTTCCTTCATGAATCAAAATGTGTGTCTAAATAGCAGTTGCTTTTGTTCTCTAGGGTTCGGATTCACCACTACAACGCTTTGCTGCTAATCAAGTGGAATTCGAACGAGATGATAAAGTTCAGCATATTATACCAAGCCATATATTCCGTCAACTCTGCTTGCTGTTAGAAATTGTCAATAACGACACACCTAGCCCTGATTGGAGGAAGCTTGCTGAGGAGATTGGTTTGACAACTGAGTGCATACAATGGATTGAATGTCAAAAAGGAGGCTTCGCAAAACGGGTGTTGGGATATTGGGAATCAACGATACTCCAGGAGCAACCAGACTTGGACCGGGTCAAAGCACTGAATTTACTGGGAGAAATCCTACACAAGCTTGGACATGACCGAGCCAGAAACCTGCTACAGAGAAGAAGTTCAGATAGTGGTATTCAAGCCGATGCACAATTGGAACACTACTATGAGGACAAAATTTGACTATGTACTGTCAACAATTGTAAATACTGTATGTTTACCTGCCAGTGTGGTGACATTTACCTGATATTCTGATATGCTATTTTGCCACTGTCACCACCTCCGCATTTTTGTACATGTATCATTTTATCGAGTATTTAATACCCGATATAATGATACACGTATCCATCTTCTAATGATAATGTCAGGGACACTATAAAGACAAACTGTACTGTTTTGCAAGTATTATTTAGCATATTACACAGTCAGCAACAGCCAACAGGCGTCAGCGTGTTGTCGTGAACAATATATATTCGAGCTGGTTACAGGTGGTTAGTGGTATACCCCACGGCAGTGTGCTTGGGCCAGTATTAGGGAGCCTTCAGTATTTACAGGGGGGGGGGGGCGGAGGAAATCACACATGATATGTTAAGTAAAACATGAACCTCCCCCATTCTCCATTTGTAAAATGTGACCCTCCCTTTTGTCCCATTTTGTAAAACATGACCCTCCCCATGACAATTGCATATACTGAACGTTAATCAATATTCCCATTATATGTATACATACAAATTAAATGATTTTGACTCTGTATTAGAAAGCAATATTCGTACATATAGAGTGACAAACAGTAAAAGACTGGCTAGTGACCTTTCTCTTATAATCATACACAATAAAGTTAGTATCTAAAACGTGCTTTCCAGGTTGTGAATACTCTGCCAGATTTGGTCACTTGTAAAAGTTCCCTAATATCATTGTCACCATCATCACGTTCACCTTCAGTATTGCCATTATCAGTGTCACTCTAATCTGACTCACTGAGTCAGTACATGTATCACTGTGCGTGTTCTCTATGACATTCAAAACTAAATCATCATCATCATCATCATCATCATCATCACTGCTACCATGACCATCATATTTTAACAACAACAACAACAACAACAACAACAACAACATTACGTACAGTGTGAGTGATAAGGTGAGATGGGTACACTCAACAAAAATGCATCGTTTTGTTGAGTGCTCATCTCACTTTTACATCTCAAAACACAAAACAAATTGACAATAATTGAATCTTCAATTTGGTCACAAAACTACGGATTGTAAAATGTGACCCTCCCCCAAACGTAATGCAAAATATGACCCTCCCCAAGAACATGTTTGTAAAATGTGACCCCCCCTCCCCGATTCCTCCGCCCTCCCTTGTCTTAACCAATGACTTACCTGGAGTAGTAGAGTCTGTATGTAAACTCTTCGCAGACGATACGAAATTGTACAAGTTTATTTGTAATGAAGCCGATCTAATGGAGCTTCAGAATGACATTTTTAGTTTATTAAAGTGGTCACAGAACTAGTCATTGAAATTTCATGCAAATAAGTGTAAATCAGTACAGTATGCCAAGAAGGAGAATTGTGATATTGTATACATTATTTAAAATATAGATGGTAGAGAATGGTGATATTGTATACAGTATGTATAATATAGATGGTAGAGAATGGTGATATTGTATACAGTATGTATAATATAGATGGTAGAGAATGGTGATATTGTATACAGTATTTAAAATATAGATGGTAGAGAATGGTGATATTGTGTACAGTATGTATAATAAAGATGGTAGAGAATGGTGATATTGTATACAGTATGTATAATATAGATGGTAGAGAATGGTGATATTGTGTACAGTATGTATAATATAGATGGTAGAGAATGGTGATATTGTATACAGTATGTATAATATAGATGGTAGAGAATGGTGATATAGTATACAGTATGTATAATATAGATGGTAGAGAATGGTGATATCGTATACAGTATGTATAATATACATGGTAGAGAATGGTGATATAGTATACAGTATGTATAATATAGATGGTAGAGAATGGTGATATCGTATACAGTATGTATAATATACATGGTAGAGAATGGTGATATCGTATACAGTATGTATAATATAGATGGTAGAGAATGGTGATATCGTATACAGTATGTATAATATAGATGGTAGAGAATGGTGATATTGTATACAGTATGTATAATATAGATGGTAGAGAATGGTGATATCGTATACAGTATGTATAATATAGATGGTAGAGGATTGTGATATTGTGTACAGTATGTATAATATAGATGGTAGAGAATGGTGATATTGTATACAGTATGTATAATATAGATGGTAGAGAATGGTGATATTGTATACAGTATGTATAATATAGATGGTAGAGAATGGTGATATTGTGTACAGTATGTATAACATAGATGGTAGAGAATGGTGATATTGTATACAGTATGTATAATATAGATGGTAGAGAATTGTGATATTGTATACAGTATGTATAATATAGATGGTAGAGACTTGTGATATTGTATACAGTATGTATAATATAGATGGTAGAGACTTGTGATATTGTATACAGTATGTATAATATAGATGGTAGAGAATGGTGATATCGTATACAGTATGTATAATATAGATGGTAGAGAATGGTGATATCGTATACAGTATGTATAATATAGATGGTAGAGAATTGTGATATTGTATACAGTATGTATAATATACATGGTAGAGAATGGTGATATTGTATTCAGTATTTAAAATATAGATGGTAGAGAATGGTGATATTGTATACAGTATGTATAATATAGATGGTAGAGAATGGTGATATTGTATACAGTATGTATAATATAGATGGTAGAGAATTGTGATATCGTATACAGTATGTATAATATAGATGGTAGAGAATGGTGATATTGTATACAGTATGTATAATATAGATGGTAGAGAATGGTGATATTGTATACAGTATGTATAATAGAGATGGTAGAGAATGGTGATATCGTATACAGTATGTATAATATAGATGGTAGAGAATGGTGATATTGTATACAGTATGTATAATATAGATGGTAGAGAATGGTGATATTGTATACAGTATGTATAATATAGATGGTAGAGAATGGTGATATCGTATACAGTATGTATAACATAGATGGTAGAGAATGGTGATATTGTATACAGTATGTATAATATAGATGGTAGAGAATGGTGATATTGTATACAGTATGTATAACATAGATGGTAGAGAATGGTGATATCGTATACAGTATGTATAATATAGATGGTAGAGAATGGTGATATTAGACGTAGTTATTACAGATTTGAAGAACAGATTTATATTAAATGTCTTTTTAAGTTGATGTCATCAGTTTGCGCATCCGCTATTTCTTCACAATTTTATTCATTAAAGAAAGTGTAGGGTCTGCAGTGAAAAACTAGGTGTGGTCAGGTAACCAGAACCAAAGAGTTTTTTTAGGCCTAATCAAGAGCTGCTGCAGTCATCTAGATCAAGAAACTTTGAGTAAAGTCTATAAAGTATTGGTAAGACCTCAATTTGATTATGGAGACAGTGTATGGTATCCGACAACAAAAAGAGAGAAAAAACCGATAGAAAATGTACAGCGAAGAAGTGCTCGCTGTATTAATGATCTACGCCATTTATCGTATGAGAAGAGGTTATCGGTGCTCAATTTGCCAACTCTGGAGTATAGGAGATAGAGGGGAGACAAAATAATGCATATTAACTTATGTGACATTGATCACTTGGTATTCTTTGAGATATCATCTAGAAGCAGAGGACATAAGTAGAAGTTACTGAAACCACGATGCCACAGATTTAGTGTGCCAAAGGTCATTCTCTGTTCGTGTTGTAAACGACTGGAATTTACTCCCTGAATACATCGTAGACAGTGATAGTGTAATATTCATTCAAGTCAAGTCTGTAAATGTTAGTAACTGTCCAGGAAGCTTATGTATGTCTTATTACAAGTTTATTTTAGGTGTGAGTAAACGTACTCCATTGTAAAGTATTATAACTGAGTTAGATTATCAGATTGACTACCGGTTAATATAGAGTAGTCTTAATATGTATGTGTTTTAGGTATTGGAGTAGATTAAATAGTTTTGCCAAGTAATCATATTCTGAAAGAGGCACTTTAAGTAAATAATTAAATTCACCTTGGGCAAACTTTGTGTCAGAATTTAGGCAGCTGCAATCATACAAAAATTTCAAATCATTTGGAATTGTAAAAAAGAAATAGCTAATGATGAACACGCGGGGTGAATTTATTCAATATATCAATTCCATTGGGAAGTATGGACATCTATTTCTTTGACTTTATAGTTGGGACGTCCACTTTAAAATGCCATACCTTTGGTTTGTTTATTTATTGTTTCCCGGTAATTCCACGCAGAACATATAGAGCGCCACCAACGGTTGAGGTGAAATGAGTACACAGTTGACAACAGCAACAAAAATACGAATATGTACGTGTGTCATTCACTGTTTGTTCCATGGCGAATCCCCGGGGCGAATCAATAAGGCTGGGTTAGAATTGGGCCAGCGAAATATTTTGCTCATGATGTGAACAAAATAAAGCCTCATGAGCGGTCATTTAAAATTTTTTACTTTCTCTCTCTCTCTTTTATGCCATTAAATGGCCTCCTACATGTCCTTATTTTTAAAAAAGTGCTTTTTGTCCCCCTCCCACACCATCTCCACTAGCTATCATGGGGATGTTGTTTCTGTCCAGAATCAAGATTGAAAGATAAAACCCTGCTGACTAAGTATCTCCAAATACAGCCCAATGTGAGACCTTTCTCGCAAAGCTCACATAATTATATTTGTAAAGAAATTTCTCATTGTTATGTAGGGACGCTGAAGTTAATTTCCTACGAAAATACTTGGGTTCATTTTGTTTGGGGGGGGGGGGGGCGGGCATGAATTTTTTTGAGAGCGCGAAGGGGGCTACGAAAAAGTTTTTGACCAAAATAATTTTTCCCCAGCACCCCCTGCCGTAAATTCTGACCCCAGCATAATTTCGTCTTGCGCGAAGGCGATGTAAGCGGCAGCACGACCCGCTTACAAATGTTTCAGAAATATATAAATTTGTAAGTACAGAATTTACAAACGTTGTCAATCTTGAAGCTTGGAAAAAGTAACATGTGGGGTAAAAATTTGTTAAACCGAGAGAAAACATCGCAAATAACAGATTATGTTGAAATAATTATGAAAACTACAATTACTCATTAACAATCGTACTGGTAGTGCAAGCAATCCTTAACTTTTACGTTCTTCCAATGATCAAAATACACTATTCTGGTGTAATACTTCCGTTTTGTAATTCATCATCAAAAAGTACTATGTATTTTGTATTCCTTACTCTTACATGTATGATCTATTTAGCATTCTATGTAAATTGAAATCTGTGTATATTAAAATCAATGAATTATTTAATTACCCATTTTTCACCATTTCATTTTAGTTACGTTATGTGTATTCATATTAGTCAGAAAGGAACCAGTCTTTTTTGTAGGGGACATAAAGTCTTCATTTAGGGCTTTTTGTAGATTATAGTCAAGTATCTATGTACAACAATAATTCTAGTAATGCAAGGTTCTATGGGTGAAAGTCGTCTTTTCTGTGACTTTATGTTAAGGTATGTATATTCTTGTAATAATGTGCTGAAGAACTGATGTACTGTTCATGTAGTTTTGAATTGTTCTATTCAAATTGAGGTTTTTAAACTTTCATTTAGTTACTTTTCCTGGAACCTAGTTGAAGTCAGTCACTATACTTGACGTATGCTTGTTTATCATTCAGGTTGAACTTCAGATTCGATAGCTTTCTGCCAATTTTAGTAGTAAACTTTACTGAAGTTTGTGATTCAGTCTTGTTACCTTTGCCATTTACACAATTTTTGTACATTATCTGTTATTGTAGCTTTGAAAATTGTCTGCATGTTTTTATTATGTGTTTTTTGTATTAGGAATGGGTATAATATTACGAATTCTTCACGCTCATCACTTTCTATTGGAAGTTGGAATATTCAAGGTGGTCTAACAAACAAATGTAATGATGTAGAATTTCAGTCTATTGTAAACAAATTTGATATTTTTTGTGTACAAGAAACGTGGCTTTCAAAGTCACATGTATCGCTATCTTTGAATGGTTATAACTTTTTCAGATCTGATCGCTCTTTTTGTCATAAACATAGTAAACGTGCTGGTGGGGGATCTGTTGCCTTTTTCAAGTCAGATTTACAGAGTGGTATTCAGAAATTAGATTAAAAAATTTCAGATTGTCTTTGGTGTAAAAAAATCTTTTCCATTTGTTCGAGACATTTATATATGCTGTGTATATATACCTCCACAATGTTCTATTGTATATACTAATAATTATTATTTTGATTCTCTTCAGTCTGAAGTGAGTAAAATTTTACTTTACTCTGCTCGAGGGGATACAATTTTGCTTGGTGATTTTAATGCTGGTACTGGCATCCTGCAAGATTACATTCGTGCTAATAATGTGGACTTCTGTGATTCTCAAATTGATTACATTCGTGATAATTTCCATGAAAGAATTTCCATGGATATTGGTAAATTCTGTAATAATAACTTTGGACGAGAGTTGATTGATCTTTGTATTCAAAACAATTTAATTATTTGAAATGGAAGACCTATTGGCAATCTAAATGGTAAACCTACATGTTATAAACATAGTGGCTATAGTATTGTTGACTATGGAATTGTAACAAGAGATTTGTTTGATCTTGTTCGGTATTTTACAGTTTTTGGTTCATTTCGTCTTTCTGATCATTGTCCAGTGGGTTTTTCACTGCATTCAGTTTCACACTTGTTTAATTCAAATAATAAGTCTTGTAGTAAACTTCCTTTCCCTAGTAAGTACATTTCGGATGATACTTCTAAGTAACAGTTTATTTATAATCTACAATGTCCATCTATTAGAAATGATTTGGATAAACTTAATGTAGAATAATGCTACAAGTGATGATATTGTTTCTTTATTTGAAAATATTTTACATAAAGTTTAAAATAATTCACTCCGAAAAATTACTCCAAGAGTTAAAACAAAGAAAAAAAAATCCTGGTTTGATAAACCATGCTTCTCGATGCGTTCACAAAATTAAAACAATGTTTGGCATATATTAAATCTTTTTCGAAAAGACCTTGTCATAAGAGGAATTCAAGATATTTTATTCTGAGAAAAAGTTATGAAAAATTAATTAAACAAAAGAAGTTACAGTTTAAGAAATGTAAACTTTCACAATTAAATAATGCATTCTCTAATGACCGTAACTCTTTTTGACTTATCATCTCAAGCTGATTGTAATGTTGATTCTTCTATTACTGCTCTCATTTTGTGAATCAGAAATATTAAAAGCATTGCGTAGATTGAAATGTGGCAAATCTCCTGGTTTTGATGGTATACTGAATGAAATGTTGAAAGTGGGCAGTCATTAAACCGCTTTGTGTGTTATTTAATGCCATTCTTTATTCAGTTTCCATCTACCTGGAAAAGTGCTATATTGGTTCCTATGTACAAGTCTGGTGCTAACTATAGGGGTATTTCTGTGAATAGTTGTTTGGCTAAGCTTTTTACTTCTGTGTTGAATAGTAGACTTGTTGATTTTTTAAAAAAACAAAACATTTATACTCCTTTTCAATCAGGTTTTAGAGCTAAAAGAAGAACTTCTGATAATATTTTTGTACTTGAGTCAGTAGTTGAAAAATATGTTTATTCTGCATCTGAGGGCAATGATAGCAAACATCTTTAAAGTTGCTTTGATGATTTTCGCAAGGCCTTTGATAGTGGTTGGCGTACAGGTTTATTTTGGAAATTAAGAAAATGTGGTACAAATGGTAAATTTTATAACCTTATTAAGTCTATGTATGACAGTGTGCAGTACTGTGTTAAAACTGACGTTGGTCTTATCAAGAACTTTCAATCATTTGTTGGTGTTAAACAAGGATGTAACTTAAGTCCAACTTTATTCAATATCTTTTAAAATGATCTATCATCTATTTTTTAATTTAACGATAGCCCTGTGAAGCTTACAACTCTGTCTCTGAATTGTCTTTTATATGCTGAGGATCTATCATTGTCCACTGAAACTAAAGTTGGGCTGCAAAGTTGCTAAGATAAATTACACTGTTTTTGTACAAAGTGGAAATTAACAATCAATATTAAGAAAACCGAAGTCATTGTATTTATTAAAGGAAATCAATTAATTAAAGGTATAAAATTTTATTTTGATAGTATTACTCTTGACAATGTAAGAGAATACTGTTATCTTTGTATCATTATTTCTGCTAATGATAAATTTAAACAAAATTTCAATAACTTAAAGCTTCAATCCATGAGAGCTGTCTTTAGTTTACGTAAAACTATTTCTCCTAATGAGAGTATTTCTATTGATGTGGCTTTAGATCTCTCTGATCATCTAATTGTTTCTATTTTGACCTACAACTGTGAAGTTTGGGGTTATAAAATTGATAAAAAGAATTCTTGATGACGTTTAGTTTTTCGTTTTATAGATTTCTACTTGGGGTTTCTAAGAAGGTATCAAGATGTGGTATTGTTGAAGAATTAGGTCGTTTTCCTGTTAATTTCACTGTAATTAAACTGCTGTTAAAGTATTGGTATAGATTAATTGTTGATGGAGATGGTTTATTGGGAGCAGCCTACATGTCTTCTATGCGTTACTCAAAATGGGGCATTTATATAAGAAATTTACTTGATAAATATAGTGAAAACAGTATGGTCAAATCTTTGCAAGTTTAATTCTACAATCAAGAAGACTCATGTCAAGATTTGTGTCAAGAATTTTGTAAATCTTGGTACGTGGAATTACATAATGACATTAGAAGAAACAGTACTGACAAAAACAAAATGAGAACATATAGATTGTATAAAACAGTTTTTGGTTTTGAGAAATATCTTCTGCAAATTAAAAAAATCCTGTTTGTAGAAAACTAGTGACTAAATTTAGAATTAATTTCTTGTTCTCATCATACAAATGAGAGAAAGACATTTTTTCTTCTTTGTCAAAATAATTCAAAATGGAAAACTACTTATTGATGTAAACTGTCCTCCAACAGTTGGTTAAATGACTGTATTGTATTCACTTTATTTCTGTATGTTATTTTTGTATGCTTTACCATGCTTGCTATGGCATGTTGTTATGCAATAAAGATTGATTGATTGATTGATTGTGTTTTACGTTTTTCATTCATTCATTCATTCATTCATTCATTCATTCATTCATTCATTCATTCATTCATTCATTCATTCATTCATTCATTCATTCATTCATTCATTCATTCATCTACTAGTATCTAGTTTTGATTTAGAATTATTTATCTAATTGTCGCACACATGTACAAGTAAAATCTTGTCTAACGGAATTCGAAGTGTAATGAATTGGAAAATACAGGTAAACTAATACTGAGAAGGTTTCTGTCTCGCCTAATTAGATTGGATCGAGCACTACGAGTGATGTAGTCACATTCATGTTGCAGCATTGTAACAGTTCATTTTGATTGGAAACGGTTTAGGGATACTATGCCATATGAATTTGGTTCTATAAGGATTGTCGGAAAGATACTCGTTACTCTATTGTATGTATATCGTTCCAACAGTCTCGCAAGCCACGGAGCACATACAGTATTTCTGTTGAAGCACCGAACCTCTTGGCGGGTACGTTTTGGACGATGCCGTAAAGAGGCCTGTGATTTACGACATTGCGTCCCAACGATTACAGATGTATGGGAAACAAACTAACACACTTGATTCTCAGCTAATCCGACTGTTGGTTAAAAGTGCTGTAACCTTTGACCCCATTGAATTTCTTTATTTTTATATATAGATTTTTTTATTTCATACCAAGGAAAAAGAAATACATGTTAAATCAAAGAGTACAAACAAGCAATGTTTTCCAACCATTTTCATTTATGAACACTTGGAAATTAAATTTGTCCTGTCGAAGGAATAAGAGGAAATCTGGACATATGATAAATATCTATTCCAATGACGGGACAAGTATTAGTAACCTCTGACCATATATTATTTACGAAATCCCGGCATATTCAAACTAGTTTAGATGACAGAGAAAATCTGGAAAAATTGTAAAGATCTCTCCCAGCCGTAGGTCAACTCATGGTCAACTGTTGATAACTCTGACCGTGACCCATATTATTTATGAAAATTGAAATCTTGGAATATCAAAATGTTTCAAACGAAGATGAAATGTTGGTAGATGGTAACTATAGGCACTCGAATCAATTTGTATGATTTTTTAAAAATGTAGTAAATATGTCATACTTAGTACATTAAATAAAATCATACAAATTGATTCGAGTGCCTATGATGGTAACCATCCATCCTGGGGTCACTGGTCCAACACTGGTAACCTTTGAATCTATGTTATTTATTGTAATAACGTGTTATTCCGGACTTTTCGAAACTTGAATGGATTAAGTTAGCAAGAATACATGGAGATGAAATCTTCGAGAGGAAGAAATCTCGGAAATAAAGTTTTACAAGATGACATCTGAATGGTAAAGATCTACCCGAGGATGGGTTAACTGTTGTAACCTCTGACCCCATCATTATGTAATTTACAGGCCGTATCCAAACCAAAGAAGACGTTAAGACGAAACCTAGATGACTGGTAAATATTTATCCCAACGGTGGGTTAAATGTTGGTATATAAACCCCTTACCCCATGATACTTATGACGTCCTGGAATATCCAAATTTAATTGTCCTTACAGAAGAAGACGATAGATAGATGGTAAAGATTGATCACATTATTGGTATTGATAGTCCTGCTTCCAGACGGTGCACGGGTATACAACTCTCAGCACAGACAGGAGGGAGAATTGTCAGATTCTAGTCCCGAATGACTCCGTATGCACGCAGGACTATGGTATTGATAGATTAAACGATTGCAACTAGGTTAAAGACAATCTTCCTGATCCGATTGTGTGTGTGAGATGAGAGAGAGAGAGAGAGAGAGAGAGAGAGAGAGAGAGAGAGAGAGAGAGAGAGAGAGAGAGAGAGAGAGAGAGAGAGAGAGAGAGAGAGAGAGAGAGAGAGAGAGAGAGAGAGAGAGAGAGAGGGGCAGACAGGAAGGGAGACACAGCACAGAGAGATAGGGAGATACACAGAGAGGAGATTGACAGATAGAGACGTAGACAGGCAAAGGAAAAAAGACCGGCTTTTCCAGCAGGGCGCCACCACACGACATATTTTGTGAGGTAAGATGTCACAAACAAATGGTTATTTTATTGCAAGACGACGCGCGTACGCGTAGACGTTCAGCTACATACATCTACCTTGTATATTGTGTGCATACATCAAGAACGACGAAATACGATTCAACGTTGCCATAGCATTATCTAATTTTGATGTTGGCCAAAATCACCGTCAAGAGAATTTGACGGCTCCAGGTGAGCTCAAAGTATTTCGGCCTATAGCTATGAGCCCATGAATCTAGACCCGTGCACCGTCTGTAGCAGAACTACAGTACGTACTAGTGTGATCATGGCCGGTGTACACTGGCAATGGCAGTGTTGACATTGTATGTACATGTGTCTTTACATGTAAATATATGCATATGCAAGTCTGCAATCAATGGGATTGCATGTTGATGATCACAGTCGATTTTAATTGATCAACCAAATATGACGAGTGACATCGCTGCTATGACAACCAGTACGTTGGTATTCTGTTCATACATGCAACGATGCATATCCTCCGGCACTGTTCGGCGGCACTTTAGCGTTCGGAATTAATAACTGTAATTCTTATAATAATTGTTAAAAAATTATCCATATACAGAAAATAGGGACAGAATAAAACATAATATAATATAAATTAAAATATGCATCAAGTGAATTAACTAATTTGCAAGACTACAATGAATGTAATCATCTTTTTCCCAAAAAAATCTAGGAGATGAACAAAGTTTGTGTATTAATACTTTGATGAGATTTGTTAGAGGGTAAACCTAATGAATTGTTTTTATCTGTTTAAAAAATGTTAGATTGCAACTGAAGAAGTTTTTGTTTCTTTTTACATGTTATCACTAATATCCATGGTAACAAATATTCAGATAATCGAAATGTACACTTTTCCCAGTTATATAGGCTCAGTTATATGGAGTTCACCTAATTATCACAAATTTAATCAAAGAAGCCAGCAAATTATAGCATGGCCATATAGTGATTTTAAAACTGCACTGGCTGTAACAGGGGTATTACTTTTACAATGAAACAACCAACACAATATATTCACTGGAAGTTTGTTAAAATACCGATAATTAGACCTCAGATATGTTAATTAAAGGTCAATTTAATAGTAATGAATTGAAATCCTGATTCTGTAGTCTAGAATTCTAAACTGGTACAGTATTATGTTTTAAAAAGTTCATCCTTATACCACGTCTAGTAATGACGGTTACAAAAGGTGTTAAATTGTGGTGCTCTCCTGTGGTGAAGGAAGCACAAAGGACGCATAACCATGTAATCCATCACAAACTGACAGGCTGTCGTCACCTCACCCGCGACTTGTAAAGTATCAACAACAACAGACTGCACTGATATGCAAATGTCCAACCAGGACTCCATCTCCAGTCTGTTTAAACTAAAATCATGTGGGGATGCGACAATGCCAACTTGTTTATATGAACATGGTTGGAGGGAGCACAGATTTCTGTGTTCGAACAACTGCCATGACTAAACTGGTATTAGTATGAAGTTTTTAAAACGCAATACTGTACCAGTTTAGAATTCTAGACTAGATTCATTGGGGTGCTAATATAGTAATAAGTTGAAATCCTGATTCATTGGGGTGTTTGCTTATGTTGCACTACACTGTGTATATACTGCTACACAGTGTGTTTACCCACAGGTAATTCAATATTGTTCAGGGTGTAGGATATTATAAGGCAGTCATTGCATCTAACAAAACAGCTTCAAAAATGTTCCAGTTGTTGTTAGTGTAGCTTGAATCCATTTAGGACAGTACAGTATAGTTTTTATTACAGTACATTTTAATCCATGTACAGTATTGATTATCTTAATTGAAATAACAAAGTGACTAAAATTGGCTTGAAGTATAAAAATATTTCCTAGTAAATCAGATCCTCTTCTCAGATTAAAATCAGCTTTAAAATAAGATACATAAATAATTCTTAGCCTGTTTTTTATTTTTAGAATGTATCAGTAGAATAAACTATGCAGTGTTGCTAAAAAATCTGTATCATGTTATTTGCAGAGACAAAAAAAATGGCAAGGCGTCGGTTAGAGGCTGCTATCCAGGCAGGCAGGGCCATTGATACTGCACTCAGTAAACCAGAGGGTAGTTTTACTTGTGTCAAACCACTGCATCATTCTCAGATCAATGAGTTTGCATCAGGAGTGTATAGTTTACAGTTCTCACTGGATAGTGAATTACTGGTGGTTGGACTTGGTGATGGAGGAGTTATGGTGAGTAATATGTATGTTTGTTTGTAAACAATATAATACTAGTAAATTGAGTACAAATTACAATAATCCTCAATGAAGACATCTAGTATTAGAAACTGAGAAAGGCCATTTCTTATCTAATTTCTTATTTTCTGTGTAAACTGTACTAACCCCAACCCCCACTGTACTACTGTGTTAGATCACATAAGTGGCGTCATGACATGATCAGAATCAACATGGAGGGTGGAGGCTGCTATGCAACATAATCATTGGTAGATGGGATCAGCCACCAATCACAAAAGGACAGATTTCCTTAGATTTACTGACATATTAAGTGGAGTTGAGCCACTTCTACAAGCAATCATAATCTAATTTTTAGGTTTGAATACAAAACCAGTGTTTTTGTTAAGGATGGTAAGCAGGTAAGATCTACTTGAGTTCTCCTGTCATGTTACTTGGGTTCCCCACCAAAATTATGGTACAATGTATTAGAAATTATGCTAGTTTTATAATTTTCCCCCTTTCTGATACTGGGATTCCCCAACCTTTAGCAAAAACACTGAAAGCTGTCAGTAAAAAGTCTTTAGCATATGTGGACTAGAAAGGTGTGGACATTACTCAAAATCCACCAGCACAACAGATCTAGACTATTTAGAAGACTATAGTATAGATATATATATATGCCATGTCACTTCACATGTAAATGTCTTTGATAGGTATATCATTCAGAGAGTGGCAAGTTTTACAAAGATGTCCACAAAGGAAGTACTAAAGGATTACCAGTAATGGGATTAGCATTCCATCCAAGTGAAAATAATATTTTAGTCGGTGTTGGTGCTGATGGCATGATTTCAGCATGGGAAATTGAGTCTTCCATTGTCAAGTTTAAAATTAGAGGTAAGGAAACATTTCTTCTTGCGAATGGATGATCACACAATACCACACAAGCCCAGTAAATGAACTTTATTTGTTTGGGACAAAAAAAAACAAACCCACTCGTAGTGGTCACACCACTACTATTACTGAGTACCATCGATACAATGTAAAAACATGATGGTAACACATATTAAAATACTACAGGAAACCCAATCTGATTAAAATCCAATGAAGATGTCAGCTAATCATTCATTGTTATTTTACCTCTGTATTTTGCTCCAATTGATCTTTGTGATACACGTTTACATTTTTGTCTTGATCGCCTGAAAAATACAGAGGTAAAATAACTATGAACGATTAGCTGACATCTACATCGAATTTTAATCAGATTGCAGGAAACCCAGCACTGTATATCACATTAGAAGTAAATTTTAATCAACTTATCAACATCTCATTAGTAAATACAGAACCTGTTATCATTGAAGGTGTGAAAGTTTTTGAAATTTGGTTAGAAGTGTAAAATGAAGTTCAGTGATACAGTGATGCTAGATCTCCCATCTCCCATCCCAAAGAATGAAATTCATTTATTAAGCTTGTGTGACATTATGTGAGCATCTCAAAGGGTACACAGTTTATTGACTCGTCTACATGTATACTTGTGTGTGGCTATACATATACCATGGTAAAATGAATATAAATGATCAGCAAATTGTATTTTGCAAGACTGAGCCCTAAAACCAGCATCTCCATCTACCACAACACATTAAATTTACATACAAAAGAGACATGCCATGAAACAAACATTGCAATAACAAGATGTGGTCTTTGATGCCAAACCTTTTATGCAGTCTAAATTATGTGTCAATGTCATATGATATCCCCAATATTTCTTTTCCATTTTCATTGATATATTCATGCAATTTTAGACATGTGAGTGAATATATGTTTGGCTGCTTGATTAGTTTCAGTCAATACAGGTTTAATACAAAGAATGGATAAACTGAAACTGTGGGTCAGTTCCTCACAGTTTACTGGTTAATGTCTTAAATTACCAAAGAATGGATAAACTGAGACTCTGGGTCAGTTCCTCACAATTTGCTGGTTAATTATACACACCGTTTATTATAACAAACTATGATTCATTTATCATAAACATGTCAGACTTTTGACTTGAAAACCATGTAAATAGAACTAGAACTTTAATATCATTATTTTCAATAGATACATACCTGTCCAGTAATTATTGTTTTCATTATTATGTTTGATTGATTTTGACATCATACTCTCAGCTGGTCCTGTCCTTGATCTTGTCACATGATCTTGTGATGTCCTGTCAGATTTACATATTGAAATCTACATTGGTTGTATATATCTTTTTCAGAACCCCACAACGAAATCAATGCAATCGATTTCAGTCTTAATGGTGATGTGTTTGCTACAGGAGGGAAAGACATGTGTGTTCGATTATATGACACTTCTAGGAATCAGGTGAGTTCACAATATGCAAAGTGTGTCAAGAAGGAAAGACGGGTGCTGGGTTGTATGATATTTCTAGAAACCAGTCTGATTATGTGAATGATAAAGTTTAGTTCACAGAACTTAACTGTGATTGTGAAAAAAATGAGACACTGCTTTGTCATTCACAAATACAGGTACATGTACTTGGTATAGAGGAAGCCAATATCACTGTTTTCACATGGACATCTGGTATTTCTAGTCTGTTCATCAAGTAGGATTGTGTGGCATTTACGGTTAAGATAATAAGTTTTATAAAAAGCACTGCACATGTGCTTACAACAGGTTGAGGGTTTCAGTTCTTTCCATAGGTGTCTAAAGTCAGGATGGTTTTGGGAGACTATACATACTAATACTGTTCTAATATATATCCCAATATATATCACCAATATATATATCCAATATATATCGCCAATATATATCACCTGTACAGTCTGGAATCTGATGAAATCTTTTTTAAATGTCGCCCTCTATGGCCAGTTCAGAAACATCACAACATGACTGAAGGTAAAATGGCAACACCACAAGTGTGTATCTAGATTTATCACTGAATTTTGTACCTTTGATAAACCAAATGATTCATAGTTTCCTTCTGACTTTTAATTGTAATTATTCATGACACTCAGACTGTCAAATGTATGATTCTGAATTGAATTGAGAATATCTCGGACATGTAAAAACCTGACAAATCCATTATTTTCAAGGTGTAATGATGAGAAACAGTTCTAAATAAATATTACTGTAACAGCTTTTTGTGCTGACAGATCCAGTCCTTGGTCCATTTATGTAACAATTCACTACTCATATTACTAGGTTTACCATATCAAGAGGAAACAACCACTGGATCTTTCAGACTCATGTAAATTAATAGCCCTGTGTTGTTTTGTTGACTCAAACATACATGGTTACGGTGCAGGAAGAGTTGATTTATTCTTGAAAGTCAATGTGTATTGCAATACAACCCATATCAATGCTTGAATGACTTGTATTTGTGAGGTACTTACTACATTACATGTAAACCCATTCATAGAAACACTGTGGTGTCTTTGAGTTTGTCTGGAATATGTACTAGTACATTACATGTAAACCCATTCATAGAAACACCATGGTGTCTTTGAGTTTGTCTGGAATATGTACTAGTACATTACATGTAAACCCATTCATAGAGACACCGTGGTGTCTTTGAGTTTGTCTGGAATATGTACTAGTACATTACATGTAAACCCATTCATAGAGACACTGTGGTGTCTTTGAGTTTGTCTGAAATATGTACTAGTACATTACATGTAAACCCATTCATAGAGACACCATGGTGTCTTTGAGTTTGTCTGAAATATGTACTAGTACATTACATGTAAACCCATTCATAGAGACACCATGGTGTCTTTGAGTTTGTCTGAAATATGTACTAGTACATTACATGTAAAATAGAGACAACATGGTGTCTAGATGACTTGTGTATTTGTTTATCTGTGCCATAAGTCTGTGATTATTGAGATTCTTTGTAATTTTATGGATAGTATGAGTCATCAATAGTATTCTAGTATTTTCCCCAATTATCTATTACAGTTAGTTGTCCTTCTATTATATTTCCATATGTTTTTCCTTATTGTCTATTTCTCTACTTGTTTCAGCTTCTACGTACATTTGAAGGATCAGGTGACCTTTTAGCTGACCGTGCAGAAGCTCAGGAAACAGGACATGGACGTAGAATCTTTGCTCTCAAGTACTATCCAGATGACAACTCTATCTTTGTTACTGGTGGTTGGGATAATAGTCTCAAGGTAAGCTTGTCATACTGCCCTCAACTGGGGTTAGCAAGTAGGTCTGCTCTTAGCCTGGATCTGGTCCCATATTGACTTTGATAATAGTAACGACCATTGTTGTAACTCGCTATAATTTCCTTGCATTCTGATAGGTCTGTTTCCTGAAATATTTTCAAACAGCAAAGCACTGATGTGATCGGCCAGCCCACATAGTAGAAATGTGTATATCAAGTTTGTATATTTTGTGTACATGTGTACTCATTGTAATCAATGCAAGACAATATTCAATATTTAAAAAAAAAAAAAAGCAGATTGACTGCCCAAAAACTAGTTTGAGTGAGGTTAGCAGACAAAATATGAAAATGTGTTTGAATTTGCCAGCATTTTGGCAATGGTTTTTCATAGGTATCTGGAAGACTGCATCGTCAGATTTAAGGTTGATCAGGTGACCTTAGTGTCAGATGACAACATGACACATCATATGACATAGCTAATCTGCCATATTTGTCAGAACCCTGACAGCCGTAACTGGTCCTCATGCTCAAAGCCCTCTAGCAATGAGATTGAACCAGAGCTCAGTCTAGTTTGCTCTTTGAGTTGTCTCAACAGGTTTCGCAAACTATACTGCCCTCTATGGTGGCTGTAGTCAAAGTAAATTTGTTTAGGAGTATGTCTCAAAGTACATGTAATATACTGCCCTCTATGGTGGCTTGGCTAGTCTCAAAGTACATGTAGTACACTGTCATCTATGGTGGCTGGGGTAGTCAAAGTAAATCTGTTTAGGGGTGTATCTCAAAGTTCATGTAGTATACTGCCATCTATGGTGGCTGGGATAATAGTCATGTAGCATGAATTTGTTTATGGACTGTGTTAAAATGTAATTGGTATACAGACCTATATGAGGATGGTTTGGCAAATCATTAGAAAGTAAGGATGGTTTTATGTGAAGTCTAAAGTTTCTGATAGTGTACTGCACTGTGATGGTTGGGGTAATACAGTATTCTTAAAGAAAAGGTAATTTGAAGCTCTTCATCAAGTTTCTGTACAGCCACTTTATTATAGACTGTCGACAGTCGTGTGTGCCTTTTTTGCTATGTTTTATCTAAAACTAAAGTTGTTGTCTCACTCCGATCCAGAGCAATACTACTATACTCGCGTACTGATAGCCCTTGCTATCAGTATGATTATAGTAGTATTGCTTCGGATTGGAGCGAGGTAACGACTTTAGTTTTAGATAAAATGTAGCAAAAAAGGCACGAACGACTGTCAACAGTCTACCACTTTATAGACAACTTACTGTAAACTCAGTATTATCAAATTTAATTTATGCAACTATTTATGAGAAAATAGATATATCCATGTACTCAGCTGAGTACACAGTGATAGCATATCAGTGAATATGTATAATTACAATTGTCAGTTCATAAAACTAATCTTATTGCAGAGAGTGGTTAATGTTTTGGTAATCTTTTCTATATTGAATTATATAACAGATATGGGATAGCCGTACAGGTGTTGGCGTTCAAAGAACAATCAGTGGACCTCATATCTGTGGAAATGGCATTGATATTAAGGTGAGAGAAAAATGTACCAAACCTTTAAATCATGCTGCTAGATATATTGCATCATAGTAAAGTTCACAGAAGGCTATGTGGTGCCATATAGAGTCCTTATTGTATAGCATTGCATCATAGTAAAGTTCACAGATGGCTATGTGGTGCCATATAGAGTCCTTATTGTATAGTATTGCATCATAGTAAAGTTCACAGATGGCTATGTAGTGCCATAGAGTCTATATTGTATAGCATTGCATCATAGTAAAGTTCACAGATGGCTATGTGGTGCCATATAGAGTCCTTATTGTATAGTATTGCATCATAGTAAAGTTCACAGAAGGCTATGTGGTGCCATATAGAGTCCTTATTGTATAGCATTGCATCATAGTAAAGTTCACAGATGGCTATGTGGTGCCATATAGAGTCCTTATTGTATAGCATTGCATCATAGTAAAGTTCACAGATGGCTATGTGGTGCCATATAGAGTCCTTATTGTATAGCATTGCATCATAGTAAAGTTCACAGATGGCTATGTGGTGCCATATAGAGTCCTTATTGTATAGTATTGCATCATAGTAAAGTTCACAGATGGCTATGTGGTGCCATATAGAGTCCTTATTGTATAGTATTGCATCATAGTAAAGTTCACAGATGGCTATGTGGTGCCATATAGAGTCCTTATTGTATAGTATTGTATCATAGTAAAGTTCACAGATGGCTATGTGGTGCCATATAGAGTCCTTATTGTATAGCATTGCATCATAGTAAAGTTCACAGATGGCTATGTGGTGCCATATAGAGTCCTTATTGTATAGCATTGCATCATACTAAAGTTCACAGATGGCTATGTGGTGCCATATAGAGTCCTTATTGTATAGTATTGCATCATAGTAAAGTTCACAGATGGCTATGTGGTGCCATATAGAGTCCTTATTGTATAGTATTGCATCATAGTAAAGTTCACAGATGGCTATGTGGTGCCATATAGAGTCCTTATTGTATAGTATTGCATCATAGTAAAGTTCACAGATGGCTATGTGGTGCCATATAGAGTCCTTATTGTATAGTATTGCATCATAGTAAAGTTCACAGATGGCTATGTAGTGCCATATAGAGTCCTTATTGTATAGTATTGCATCATAGTAAAGTTCACAGATGGCTATGTGGTGCCATATAGAGTCCTTATTGTATAGTATTGCATCATAGTAAAGTTCACAGATGGCTATGTAGTGCCATAGAGTCTATATTGTATAGCATTGCATCATAGTAAAGTTCACAGATGGCTATGTGGTGCCATAGAGTCTATATTGTATAGCATTGCATCATAGTAAAGTTCACAGATGGCTATGTGGTGCCATATAGAGTCCTTATTGTATAGTATTGCATCATAGTAAAGTTCACAGATGGCTATGTGGTGCCATATAGAGTCCTTATTGTATAGCATTGCATCATAGTAAAGTTCACAGATGGCTATGTGGTGCCATATAGAGTCCTTATTGTATAGTATTGCATCATAGTAAAGTTCACAGATGGCTATGTAGTGCCATATAGAGTCCTTATTGTATAGTATTGCATCATAGTAAAGTTCACAGATGGCTATGTGGTGCCATATAGAGTCCTTATTGTATAGTATTCCATCATAGTAAAGTTCACAGATGGCTATGTAGTGCCATAGAGTCTATATTGTATAGCATTGCATCATAGTAAAGTTCACAGATGGCTATGTGGTGCCATATAGAGTCCTTATTGTATAGTATTGCATCATAGTAAAGTTCACAGAAGGCTATGTGGTGCCATATAGAGTCCTTATTGTATAGTATTGCATCATAGTAAAGTTCACAGATGGCTATGTGGTGCCATATAGAGTCCTTATTGTATAGTATTGCATCATAGTAAAGTTCACAGAAGGCTATGTGGTGCCATATAGAGTCCTTATTGTATAGTATTGCATCATAGTAAAGTTCACAGATGGCTATGTAGTGCCATAGAGTCTATATTGTATAGCATTGCATCATAGTAAAGTTCACAGATGGCTATGTGGTGCCATATAGAGTCCTTATTGTATAGCATTGCATCATAGTAAAGTTCACAGATGGCTATGTGGTGCCATATAGAGTCCTTATTGTATAGCATTGCATCATAGTAAAGTTCACAGATGGCTATGTGGTGCCACATAGAGTCTTTATTGTATAGTATTGCATCATAGTAAAGTTCACAGATGGCTATGTGGTGCCATATAGAGTCTTTATTGTATATTATCACATAAACACGTGCATATCTTCTACTGTGTGACATCAAACAGGGCAGATCAAAAACGTATATCACCCCTGTTCTACCAATCTTTTTTCTCAATTGTTCGAGTGTTCCTGTTACGCTACGATCAAGTTGTCATAATAATTATGTACTTTCAAACCGTAAATGCACACATTACTTTACATACATCATTGGGTGGCATGAGTCCAATTTGAGAGGTACTTTTATTTTTATTGAACAGATTTTATTCTATCTAAAAATCATGTAGATTATCGAAAACAATTCGTATGTAGGCTCACAGCCGCTATGATTTTCCGTCGGGCTCAAAGCTCAGAACGTAATCTACAGCTAGTATAATTAGAATGTTGGAAAAAAAGTCACATTCAGGCAAAGTTTACTTACGTTTTAAAGCTAAATTTGATATAACATGTACATCGATAGGTTATAACTGATAATTTTGGTCGAGAAACCACGGCACAGTGTAATCTGCACGTAAGGTTGACCTCGCAACAGGTCACACAATTACGTAATTTGCATACCATCAGACACCATTTTTGATACGCGATGAAGAATAAAGTGCGATGAAGCGATGTAGTATTCGTAAAATTCAATTCAAAATGGAGGAAATATGTGGAAAAACTTAATTATGTGATAAATATATAATCTCATGAAATCAATGTTAGTTTTACGTCATACTGCACCTCGTATTTCGCGGACTACAAATTTGAGCCGATAGTACGCAGAATCATACTGAGAGCAGTATGACATCAAACTAACATTGATTTCATGGGATTATATATAAGTATTGCATCATCGTAAAGTTCACAGATGTCTATGTGGTGCCATATAGAGTCTTTATTGTATAGTATTGTCATATCCCATACAGGATGGTAAGATTCTGACTGGTTCCTGGGTGTCACATGACAGCTTACAACTCTGGGACTTTGCCAGTGGTAGACTAGAAGCCAACATTCCTTTTCCAAGTGATTCCGGTGATTACCTATACACCTGCCAATTTTGTGATAACAACATAGTACTAGCAGGGGGAAGTGGAACCAATGGTGTGACAGCCATCAACAGAAACACACATGAGGTAATTGTTTAATTCTTATTACGCCAGTCAAGTGTTTTCAAGACCAGGCTATAGGTAATTTCCTGATTACCTTGACCTTTTGTTTTGACCTTTAACCCTTGACCTAAGTGTAAGACTTCAGTTAATCTGTAGTAGGTCTTGGACTGACTCATCATTACATCCTTGATGACACATTGTCAGGTTTATATAAAGTGTCTGAAAAAAGAACCCACACTATACAATACGTAAATTAGAGGTGAAGTTCTGAT
Source organism: Glandiceps talaboti (assembly GCF_964340395.1). Taxonomy (NCBI): domain Eukaryota; kingdom Metazoa; phylum Hemichordata; class Enteropneusta; family Spengelidae; genus Glandiceps; species Glandiceps talaboti. Next base: position 26,503,342 of record NC_135553.1, read on the forward strand.
AGATGAATTTTAATTATGATAATATTAATAATGTAGATGATGAAGAGTTTTACGGAAAATAATAATATTCAAATAATACAGTTGTACATAAATAAAATGTAGTCTTGATGATTGAATTGTGCAAATGACTGGGTTTGAATCTGAACATTACCAGTTATGGAATCATGATGGTTGAATGGTGCGAGTGACTGGCTTTGAATCTGAACATTACCACTTGTGGAGTCATGATGGTTGAATGGTGCGAGTGACTGGGTGTAGGCTGGTCTATCATATCCATGTACTAGGGCTACACAGTGACTGAGAGTCATCACTATGAGGCTGGTCTATCATATCCATGTACTAGGGCTACACAGTGACTGAGAGTCATCACTGTGAGACTGGTCTATCATATCCATGTACTGGGGCTACACAGTGACTGAGAGTCATCACTATGAGGCTGGTCTATCATATCCATGTACTGGGGCTACACAGTGACTGAGAGTCATTACTGTGAGACTGGTCTATCATATCCATGTACTAGGGCTACACAGTGACTGAGAGTCATCACTATGAGGCTGGTCTATCATATCCATGTACTAGGGCTACACAGTGACTGAGAGTCATTACTATGAGGCTGGTCTATCATATCCATGTACTAGGGCTACACAGTGACTGAGAGTCATCACTGTGAGACTGGTCTATCATATCCATGTACTGGGGCTACACAGTGACTGAGAGTCATCACTGTGAGGCTGGTCTATCATATCCATGTACTAGGGCTACACAGTGACTGAGAGTCATCACTATGAGGCTGGTCTATCATATCCATGTACTAGGGCTACACAGTGACTGAAAGTCATTACTATGAGGCTGGTCTATCATATCCATGTACTAGGGCTACACAGTGACTGAGAGTCATCACTGTGAGACTGGTCTATCATATCCATGTACTAGGGCTACACAGTGACTGAAAGTCATCACTGTGAGACTGGTCTATCATATCCATGTACTAGGGCTACACAGTGACTGAGAGTCATTACTATGAGGCTGGTCTATCATATCCATGTACTAGGGCTACACAGTGACTGAGAGTCATCACTGTGAGACTGGTCTATCATATCCATGTACTAGGGCTACACAGTGACTGAGAGTCATTACTATGAGACTGGTCTATCATATCCATGTACTAGGGCTACACAGTGACTGAGAGTCATCACTGTGAGACTGGTCTATCATATCCATGTACTAGGGCTACACAGTGACTGAGAGTCATTACTGTGAGACTGGTCTATCATATCCATGTACTGGGGCTACACAGTGACTGAGAGTCATTACTATGAGACTGGTCTATCATATCCATGTACTAGGGCTACACAGTGACTGAGAGTCATTACTATGAGGCTGGTCTATCATATCCATGTACTAGGGCTACACAGTGACTGAGAGTCATCACTGTGAGACTGGTCTATCATATCCATGTACTAGGGCTACACAGTGACTGAGAGTCATTACTATGAGACTGGTCTATCATATCCATGTACTAGGGCTACACAGTGACTGAGAGTCATTACTATGAGGCTGGTCTATCATATCCATGTACTGGGGCTACACAATGATTTGTCATTGATAGAAATAACAAATATCTCAATATTTTTTAGCCTATTTTACAATTTTCAAGTTTGTTGATATCTTTCAACTATACTTCTAAACTTACCATGACAAAAAATTACATAGATGGTATACAATGTAGAATAGTTTTAATCATCAATGATACAAGTATATATTTAGGTTTTAAAAAATGGAAAACAGGATGTTTTTGTTTTTGATGAGTTTATTCGTAATGTGGGTGTTATGTATGGTTTTTAGATGTGAATATCACTGCTATGCATAGTAGGGCTTTGCACATGCTTTCCTTCAAGAATTACAAGTAAAACCCTTCTTGTCATGGTCAGTGCACAATCAGTCTTTGCTAAATAAAATCACACACATTAAACAACTAAATATGTCATTCTATCATTTTATTTAGACTGTAAGTTATGTTGTGTCACTCAGCCCACACTTGCATGCTCTATCCATGAAAGGGGTTGACTGATGTGTGAGGGCGCTCTATCACAGCATACCTTACAGACTATATTTCATGATGACAATCTTATTTCTACTGTAATAAAGACAGAACAAACCTAAAAGTGACCACATACGTGACATTGTCTCATGTAATGCATCTTAGAACTGGAAATCAACTATTTATTAGAAGTACAAATGCCATGGTAATATCACCAATCCAAGAAGTCTTAGATTGGGGTTCCCTTTGCACCTTTAGACCAAGTATCAAAGACTTAGAGAAGTCAAAAATAGCAAATTTACAAAAACTACCCCTCCCAAAAAATCTACCTTTGGTATTGAGGTACCATTTTATGTATTGACATAATATGGCGGCTACTATGTCTGATCATGTTATTAATATTTGTAAAGCTGCCTCTCATGCTCTGTGGAAAATTGGCAAAATTGGCAATCTTCTTGATCAAAGTTGTACTGAAAAACTAGTTCATGCTTTTATTACATCATGTTTAGATTATTGCAACAGTTTATTATATGGTCTCCCACTTCAACAAATTCGTAAACTCCAAATTATCCAGAATTCAGCAGCAAGACTTGTCGTTAGAAAGAAAAAGTTGAGCATATTACCCCAGTTCTTCATTCATTACACTGGCTACCTATTCAGAAGCGCATTGAATTAAAAGTATTCTGTATTGTTTTTAAAGTTCTTAATGGAGTCACACATTCAGTCAGTAGACATGCTATAGTCATGACAGTGAATGAGTGTAGTAGAGTCACATATTTAGTTAGTAGACAGGCTATAGTGAATGAGTGTAGTGGAATCACAGATTTAGTCAGTAGACATGCTATAGTGAATGAGTGTAGTGGAGTCACATATTTAGTTAGTAGACAGGCTATAGTGAATGAGTGTAGAATCACACATTCAGTCAGTAGACAGGCTATAGTCATGACAGTGAATGAGTGTAGTAAAGTCACATATTTAGTTAGTAGACAGGCTATAGTGAATGAGTGTAGTGGAATCACAGATTTAGTCAGTAGACATGCTATAGTGAATGAGTGTAGTGGAGTCACATATTTAGTTAGTAGACAGGCTATAGTGAATGAGTGTAGAATCACACATTCAGTCAGTAGACAGGCTATAGTCATGACAGTGAATGAGTGTAGTAAAGTCACATATTTAGTTAGTAGACAGGCTATAGTGAATGAGTGTAGTGGAATCACAGATTTAGTCAGTAGACATGCTATAGTGAATGAGTGTAGTGGAGTCACATATTTAGTTAGTAGACATGCTATAGTGAATGAGTGTAGTGGAGTCACATATTTAGTTAGTAGACAGGCTATAGTGAATGAGTGTAGTGGAATCACAGATTTAGTCAATACATAGGCTATAGTGAATGAGTGTAGTGGAGTTACAGATTGTAGACAGGCTATGGTGAATGAGTGTAGTAGAGTCACAGATTTAGTCAGTAGACAGGCTATAGTGAATGAGTGTAGTGGAGTCACAGATTTAGTCAGTAGACTGGCTATATAGTGAATGAGTGTAGTGGAGTCTTAGATTCAGTTAGTAGACAGGCTGGTCTTCTGAGTTTTATTAGTGTTATATTATTTCTGTGTTTATTGGATCACCTTTACTGCTTACTGCACTAGGTAAATCATAATACTGCTTACTGCACTAGGTAAATCATAATACTGCTTACTGTACAGGGTAAATCATAATACTGCTTACTGTACAGGGTAAATCATAATACTGCTTACTGTACAGGGTAAATCATAATACTGCTTACTGTACAGGGTAAATCATAATACTGCTTACTGTACAGGGTAAATCATAATACTGCTTACTGTACAGGGTAAATCATAATACTGCTTACTGCACTAGGTAAATCATAATACTGCTTAGTGCACTGGGTAAACCTTAATACTGCTTACTCAGCTTACTGTACTGGGTAAACCTTAATACTGCTTACTGTACAGGGTAAATCATAATACTGCTTACTGTACAGGGTAAATCATAATACTGCTTACTGTACAGGGTAAATCATAATACTGCTTACTGTACAGGGTAAATCATAATACTGCTTACTGTACAGGGTAAATCATAATACTGTTTACTGTACAGGGTAAATCATAATACTGCTTACTGTACAGGGTAAATCATAATACTGCTTACTGTACAGGGTAAATCATAATACTGCTTACTGTACAGGGTAAATCATAATACTGCTTACTGTACAGGGTAAATCATAATACTGCTTACTGTACAGGGTAAATCATAATACTGCTTACTGTACAGGGTAAATCATAATACTGCTTACTGTACAGGGTAAATCATAATACTGCTTACTGTACAGGGTAAATCATAATACTGCTTACTGTACAGGGTAAATCATAATACTGCTTACTGTACAGGGTAAATCATAATACTGCTTACTGTACAGGGTAAATCATAATACTGCTTACTGTACAGGGTAAATCATAATACTGCTTACTGTACAGGGTAAATCATAATACTGCTTACTGTACAGGGTAAATCATAATACTGCTTACTGTACAGGGTAAATCATAATACTGCTTACTGTACAGGGTAAATCATAATACTGCTTACTGTACAGGGTAAATCATAATACTGCTTACTGTACAGGGTAAATCATAATACTGCTTACTGTACAGGGTAAATCATAATACTGCTTACTGTACAGGGTAAATCATAATACTGCTTACTGTACAGGGTAAATCATAATACTCCTTACTGTACAGGGTAAATCATAATACTGCTTACTGTACAGGGTAAATCATAATACTGCTTACTGTACAGGGTAAATCATAATACTGCTTACTGTACAGGGTAAATCATAATACTGCTTACTGTACAGGGTAAATCATAATACTGCTTACTGTACTGGGTAAATCATAATACTGCTTACTGTACAGGGTAAATCATAATTCTGCTTACTGTACAGGGTAAATCATAATACTGCTTACTGTACAGGGTAAATCATAATACTGCTTACTGTACAGGGTAAATCATAATACTGCTTACTGTACAGGGTAAATCATAATACTGCTTACTGTACTGGGTAAATCATAATACTGCTTACTGTACAGGGTAAACCATAATACTGCTTACTGTACAGGGTAAATCATAATACTGCTTACTGTACAGGGTAAATCATAATACTGCTTACTGTACAGGGTAAATCATAATACTGCTTACTGTACAGGGTAAATCATAATTCTGCTTACTGTACAGGGTAAATCATAATACTGCTTACTGTACAGGGTAAATCATAATACTGCTTACTGTACAGGGTAAATCATAATACTGCTTACTGTACAGGGTAAATCATAATACTGCTTACTGTACTGGGTAAACCATAATACTGCTTACTGTACAGGGTAAATCATAATACTGCTTACTGTACAGGGTAAATCATAATACTGCTTACTGTACAGGGTAAATCATAATACTGCTTACTGTACAGGGTAAATCATAATACTGCTTACTGTACAGGGTAAATCATAATACTGCTTACTGTACAGGGTAAATCATAATACTGCTTACTGTACAGGGTAAACCATAATACTGCTTACTGTACAGGGTAAATCATAATACTGCTTACTGTACAGGGTAAATCATAATACTGCTTACTGTACAGGGTAAATCATAATACTGCTTACTGTACAGGGTAAACCTTAATACTGCTTACTGTACAGGGTAAATCATAATACTGCTTACTGTACAGGGTAAATCATAATACTGCTTACTGTACTGGGTAAATCATAATACTGCTTACTGTACAGGGTAAACCATAATACTGCTTACTGTACAGGGTAAATCATAATACTGCTTACTGTACAGGGTAAATCATAATACTGCTTACTGTACAGGGTAAACCATAATACTGCTTACTGTACAGGGTAAATCATAATACTGCTTACTGTACAGGGTAAATCATAACACTGCTTACTGTACAGGGTAAATCATAATACTGCTTACTGTACACTCCTTTACCCTGAATACTCTGAGTGACAGAGTGTACACAATAACAGATCTTTATGTCTATACTTTGTAATATTAAAGACATCTTTTCAGCTGTGAAGAAGCATTATCGTTAGTATTGATATATGGAGTCAATCAACCTCAGCCCATTGTACAGGTCAGTGACATAGCTAATATGATATCACAATGGCTTGATGTATGACTCCAGTGTACTATATTCTAGCCTGTCTATTGGCTGGATGTGTGACTCCAATACACTATATTCTAGCCTGTCTATTGGCTGGATGTGTGACTCCAGTGTACTATATTCTAGCCTGTCTATTGGCTGGATGTGTGACTCCAATACACTATATTCTAGCCTGTCTATTGGCTGGATGTGTGACTCCAGTGTACTATATTCTAGCCTGTCTATTGGCTGGATGTGTGACTCCAATACACTATATTCTAGCCTGTCTATTGGTTGGATGTGTGACTCCAATACACTATATTCTAGCCTGTCTATTGGCTGGATGTGTGACTCCAGTGTACTATATTCTAGCCTGTCTATTGGCTGGATGTGTGACTCCAATACACTATATTCTAGCCTGTCTATTGGCTGGATGTGTGACTCCAATACACTATATTCTAGCCTGTCTATTGGTTGGATGTGTGACTCCAATACACTATATTCTAGCCTGTCTATTGGCTGGATGTGTGACTCCAATACACTATATTCTAGCCTGTCTATTGGCTTGATGTATGACTCCAATACACTATATTCTAGCCTGTCTATTGGCTTGATGTGTGACTCCAATACACTATATTCTAGCCTGTCTATTGGCTGGATGTGTGACTCCAATACACTATATTCTAGCCTGTCTATTGGTTGGATGTGTGACTCCAATACACTATATTCTAGCCTGTCTATTGGCTGGATGTGTGACTCCAATACACTATATTCTAGCCTGTCTATTGGTTGGATGTGTGACTCCAATACACTATATTCTAGCCTGTCTATTGGCTGGATGTGTGACTCCAATACACTATTCTAGCCTGTCTATTGGCTGGATGTGTGACTCCAATACACTATATTCTAGCCTGTCTATTGGCTGGATGTGTGACTCCAATACACTATATTCTAGCCTGTCTATTGGCTGGATGTGTGACTCCAATACACTATTCTAGCCTGTCTATTGGCTGGACGTGTGACTCCAATACACTATATTCTAGCCTGTCTATTGGCTGGATGTGTGACTCCAATACACTATTCTAGCCTGTCTATTGGCTGGATGTGTGACTCCAATACACTATATTCTAGCCTGTCTATTGGCTGGATGTGTGACTCCAATACACTATATTCTAGCCTGTCTATTGGCTGGATGTGTGACTCCAATACATTATACTAGCCTGTCTATTGGTTGGATGTGTGACTCCAATACACTATATTCTAGCCTGTCTATTGGCTGGATGTGTGACTCCAATACACTATATTCTAGCCTGTCTATTGGCTGGATGTGTGACTCCAATACACTATATTCTAGCCTGTCTATTGGCTGGATGTGTGACTCCAATACACTATATTCTAGCCTGTCTATTGGCTGGATGTGTGACTCCAATACACTATATTCTAGCCTGTCTATTGGCTGGATGTGTGACTCCAATACACTATATTCTAGCCTGTCTATTGGCTGGATGTGTGACTCCAGTGTACTATATTCTAGCCTGTCTATTGGCTGGATGTGTGACTCCAATACACTATATTCTAGCCTGTCTATTGGCTGGATGTGTGACTCCAATACACTATTCTAGCCTGTCTATTGGCTGGACGTGTGACTCCAATACACTATATTCTAGCCTGTCTATTGGCTGGATGTGTGACTCCAATACACTATTCTAGCCTGTCTATTGGCTGGATGTGTGACTCCAATACACTATATTCTAGCCTGTCTATTGGCTGGATGTGTGACTCCAATACACTATATTCTAGCCTGTCTATTGGCTGGATGTGTGACTCCAATACACTATATTCTAGCCTGTCTATTGGCTGGATGTGTGACTCCAATACATTATACTAGCCTGTCTATTGGTTGGATGTGTGACTCCAATACACTATATTCTAGCCTGTCTATTGGCTGGATGTGTGACTCCAGTGTACTATATTCTAGCCTGTCTATTGGCTGGACGTGTGACTCCAATACACTATATTCTAGCCTGTCTATTGGCTGGACGTGTGACTCCAATACACTATATTCTAGCCTGTCTATTGGCTGGATGTGTGACTCCAGTGTACTATATTCTAGCCTGTCTATTGGCTGGATGTGTGATTCCAATACACTATATTCTAGCCTGTCTATTGGCTGGATGTATGACTCCAATACATTATACTAGCCTGTCTATTGGCTGGATGTATGACTCCAGTGTACTATATTACAGCCTGTCTATTGGCTGGATGTGTGACTCCAGTGTACTATATTCTAGCCTGTCTATTGGCTGGATGTGTGATTCCAATACACTATATTCTAGCCTGTCTATTGGCTGGATGTGTGACTCCAATACACTATATTCTAGCCTGTCTATTGGCTGGATGTGTGATTCCAATACACTATATTCTAGCCTGTCTATTGGCTGGATGTGTGACTCCAGTGTACTATATTCTAGCCTGTCTATTGGCTGGATGTGTGATTCCAATACACTATATTCTAGCCTGTCTATTGGCTGGATGTGTGACTCTAATACATTATACTAGCTAAAGTGTAAAATTATAAATAATAATAACATTTTACATTTACACCAACACAATTGAAGTTTTGTTTTACAGAGAAAATCATGACATCTTTATATTACTTATTAATTTATTTTGTGTACTTCATATGATAATGCTTTTTAAACAAGTTCTTGACTGTAAGGATATAACTCCAGAAAATAAATAGATTAAATACATAAAATAAATAGATAAATAAATAAATAAATATATATTTATGAATGGTGGATATCAAGCTATGGTTTTAGAATCTTTATTTTTAAGTTTGTGTAAAAAGAAAAAAGAAGTAATATTGAGTTTCAAACAATCTCCCTTGTCCACCCTTACAAACAGTAAGAGATCTGGAGAAACTAGACTAGTATGATATGCCAGCCATTTTTTGTATGTAGGTACTATACTACAGACATTAAGGGAGATTTTATTTACAGTCAGAAATGTTTGGATTGTTTTTTAAACAGGAAAGGTATTATTTTGGGGTCAGGTGTTCTTTTTGTTAAGACTTGTTGTAAAACCTGGCAAGTAAAGCTGAGATTTCAGTTTGTGTGTTTAGTCCTTGAAAGTAGTATTACCTTTCTTACAACGGCATACAGGTAGTAATTGTGTTGGCGGATATTGAATTATACCATGACTCATCGCCTTATTAGATACAAAATGTACCAGACTGATACGATTGACATTTGCAAGGAAATCAAATGAAACAAAATTGTCAAAGTTGAGATGGTGTCATGTAACAGATCAGAATATAGTAATCAGTGTGACGTTGGTAATTTGCTGCATTGTGTCAAATTTCATGTCATCATAGACCCATCTACATGCAGGCTGTTGTCGATTACAAATCTGAAATAGATCATTTAATGTAAAGGAAGAAAACCTTCAAATTATTGTATAGTTAAATTGACATCCTGTTTGCTGTCTTATTTCATCCATTTATTTCCTGTTATCAACAACTCAATAGTATTTTTCGTTAAAAGTAATGTGTGAAATCCACGTTAATTTCATTTCTCCAAACAGTATTTTTTCCAATGGGGCTTAAACACCAAAATTATGGAATTGTCTGCAAGGTTTACCAGATCCCCCTCCCCCTTCATCTGTTAGTAAAAAAATACTGACAATATCAAATATCAATCTGATTAAAATCTGATGTTAAAATACACATAGATTTACCTTTAGTTCCCTCATTATTTGTTTTTGGTATTGATTAGTTTAGTTAAGCTTATTCAGTTATGTCTCACCCACCCAATAAAAATATCCATTTATGAACAATTCTATTCCTCAATCAGATTTTAATCAGATTGGGATAATAATATATGTGTTCCAATTATAAACCAAGGCTGTGGCAGAGTAATTCCAACTCACAAGCTACCCTAACATGATTAAAAAAATGATACCTTTTACATAACTTTTGAAAGATTGTAAGGAAAGATGCAAGATGGTCTTTTCACAAATTTCAGATGAAAATAACATCAAAACTGAAAGGCATGTCATGAGATATGTTGATATATGTTGATAGTGATGAATATATTGCATTCCATATTTGGGCATATTCTGATAGTGATGAATATATTGCATTCCATATTTGGACAATCTGATAGTGATGAATATATTGCATTCCATATTTGGACATATTCTGATTGTGATGAATATATTGCATTCCATATTTGGACATATTCTGATAGAGATGAATATATTGCATTCCATATTTGGACATATTCTGCCAAGGTATAATATCCCTCTCTCAAAGTGTCATGAACTGAGTTTGTAAACTTTTTACCCAGGTGAAAATACTAATACATAAAACAGCAATTAATTTAGACTATTATAGTTTATGTTAATGCCAATGTATGCCTTCTATAAAGATGAAATCATTGCCTTGCATTGTTAGTACTCTACATTTGATTGTCTACTACAAGTTCCTTTACATTTGTTATACCTGTTATACATCATATTACTTACAAGGTATATCTTAATACCAGGTTTGAGTTCAGTCAGTTACAAATGATGGCTATTATTATACATCCGTACGTAGAATACTGTGAGTATCTTTTGAATATGCAGCAAAATACACCCCCCCCCCCCAAAGCAACAACAAACAAACAAAAGTGTAAACTCAGCTTGTGCACTCTTTTTCAAATCATTATATGAACATTAAAGGTATGCAAATAATGTCTTTGACTGTTGAATAAATATCTTATAATAACTGACATCTTTCCCATTATTCAATAATGTATGGTTGTTTCTTTCTTTATGTAGGTTATAGGTACCATTGCCCTAGACAAAGCTGTACAAGCACTGGATAGTACAAATGGAGGCAAGTACTTTGCAGTTGGTGGTGCTGGTAAGAAGCTGGAGATAGCAGGCTTGGTGTAGTACAACCCTGGGTTGACCTTTGTGACACTGATATATTCCATCCATAAAACCAGTACAATTACAGTTAGGGAAATATTGCCTTATGTTTTAATGCACTAACATGTATGACAATGTAAATAGTTTTCTTGTAACATTTATAATGGATTTTAGTTTTCAGTATTTGTATATTTAGGAAGGGCGTGTTTGAGACTTACACAAGAGGGAGGACAGAATCTGTAATCTTGTAATTTGATATGTATCAGGTTATACATCACATGCAAAATACTCAACATAGTAACTTATAATTACTCTTTAAAGATGTACACTCTTTGTCATAAAAGCTTAGCATTTGGGTGTTTGAGACATGCACAATCCTTGTCATAAAAGCTTTAGCATTTGAGTCAAGGATTTATGCTGCAGCAACAGTTTACTCTAAAACTGGACACATCTAAAGATGCATAAGTCTGAGGCAATCATTCAATAAACCCATTCATACAGGCCAACTTCCACTTTACAAGCAATCATTCAATAAACCCATTCATACAGGCCAGCTTCCACTTTACAAGCAATCATTCATTACAATAAACCTCCATAACTTAGCTATGACTGTATGTACCAGTAGATCAACAGCAACATTGATAAGTATTGTATTGCCCTATTGTCAATCTTTAAACATAGAATACAGCAAGTATATGTACTTTTTATTAGTGTATTCCTTATACATGTAGACAGTGTTACTGTACATCTGTTGACAAAATTGCTGTCAGTGTATTCCCTATACATGTAGACAGTGTTACTGCACCTCTTTTGACAGAATTGCTGTCAGTGTATTCCCTATACATGTAGACAGTGTTACTGTACATCTGTTGACAGAATTGCTGTCAGTGTATTCCCTATACATGTAGACAGTGTTACTGTACATCTGTTGACAGAATTGCTGTCAGTGTATTCCCTGTACATGTAGACAGTGTTACTGTACATCTGTTGACAGAATTGCTGTCAGTGTATTTCCTATACATGTAGACAGTGTTACTGTACATCTGTTGACAGAATTGCTGTCAGTGTATTCCCTATACATGTAGACAGTGTTACTGTACATCTGTTGACAGAATTGCTGTCAGTGTATTTCCTATACATGTAGACAGTGTTACTGTACATCTGCTGACAGAATTGCTGTCAGTGTATTCCTTATACATGTAGACAGTGTTACTGTACATCTGTTGACAGAATTGCTGTCAGTGTATTCCCTATACATGTAGACAGTGTTACTGTACATCTGTTGACAGAATTGCTGTCAGTATATTCCCTGTACATGTAGACAGTGTTACTGTACATCTGTTGACAGAATTGCTGTCAGTGTATTCCTTATACATGTAGACAGTGTTACTGTACATCTGTTGACAGAATTGCTGTCAGTGTATTGTCAGACCCCTTCCCCCCCTAAATGAACAAAGTTATGTGACATATTGTGCGATCGGCCTTAAGGTGTCGTGAATTATTGTTGTGCCAAAGTAAGCCTTGTATGTCAAGTTTACTTTTTATATGAATTATTATTTTCATCCACACAACATATTTTCTCAAGGACAATGTCCTATTTCTAATTTTACCAATCTATTAATATAATCTTTATTGTTACATTTTGTAAATATACCAGCAATTCAGTAATATGCTTATTTATGATTTGAATGTTCAAAACATTAAAGTGACTCATACTGAGTTTATCAGCATTTTCACTTATCTGTGAAAATACTGATAAACTAATAATACTTATTATTATTATTTATATTGATAATACTTACAAAAAACTTCAATAAAACTATTCTTGTATAATGTGTTTGTTGATGTATGCCTTCTATGACATTACAAATTATGTTATAGCTTTGTTAGAACTGTTGGTTGCTTAGTAGGGAGTTCCTGTACATTTTTTGTTTTGATACATACGATAAATTATGTCATCAGATCATTTATAAGTTATATATTAAGACCCGGTTTGAGTTCAGTCAATTTGCAAGTGATGGTTAAGTACTCTTCAATAAGTACAATACTGTGCATATCTTTTAAATTATATTTAGAAGAATTACATCCTAAAAACATAGAAACTCAGCTTGTGCCCCTTTAATGGTTACATAGTTTTATAGACTTCAGTTGATACTGTACATCTTACTGGTTTGTACAGAACCAACATGGTTACATAGTTATATAGACTTCAGTTGATACTGTACATCTTACTGGTTTGTACAGAACCAACATGGTTACATAGTTATATAGACTTCAGTTGATACTGTACATCTTACTGGTTTGTACAGAACCAACATGGTTACATAGTTATATAGACTTCAGTTGATACTGTACATCTTACTGGTTTGTACAGAACCAACATGGTTACATAGTTATATAGACTTCAGTTGATACTGTACATCTTACTGGTTTGTACAGAACCAAAATGGTTACATAGTTTTATACACTTCAGTTGATACTGTACATCTTACTGGTTTGTACAGAACCAACATGGTTACATAGTTATATAGACTTCAGTTGATACTGTACATCTTACTGGTTTGTACAGAACTAACATGGTTATATAGTTATATAGACTTCAGTTGATACTGTACATCTTACTGGTTTGTACAGAACTGATTGTTGTTTGTATTTTGTCTATGAAAATGATTGTGCCAAAATCTGGGGAGTTTTCTGAATTAATTGGTTGTAACATATTTGTGTATGTTTGAATAGCCAAACATTTATTACATTGAGTACTGTGGTACTAAGTATTTTAAGATATACCTCATTAACTATATTTCTATTGATGTATTGTAATAACTAAAGGTAATACATTTTGTAGGGCTGGGATTAGGGAGTAGAGCTTGTGTGTATATTAAAAGCTTATGTGCCACATCACTGGTGCCAGGTTATGATGCCAAGAAAACAGCCTCCGTCCTCAGCTTACCTCATTGCTTCTACATCAGTGATAACTCATTAACAACATGAAGTTTATGTAAATTTTATAACATAAACTTTTCATATGACAAACTATTCCTGAACCTACTGTCAGGTTATTGGACACCTACAAGATGTTTCCTGGCACCCACCTGAACCCACTGTCAGGTTATTGGACACCTACAAGATGTTTCCTGGCACCCACCTGAACCCACTGTCAGGTTATTGGACACCTACAAGATGTTTCCTGGCACCCACCTGAACCCACTGTCAGGTTATTGGACACCTACAAGATGTTTCCTGGCACCTACCTTAACCCACTGTCAGGTTATTGGACACCTACAAGATGTTTCCTGGCACCCACGTGAACCCACTCTCAGGTTATTGGACACATAAAGATGTTTCCTGGCACCCACATGAGTTTGTTTTATGCATGAGTTATCTTTCACCATCCTGCAAGTAGCTAGACACTCAGTTTAAGCCAAAGTGGGAATCAACAGCTACTGAGAAAGGATGTATAAATGTGTTTAGGAGCTAATTTGATTTTGCATTTATGTAACTATGTTATTTATATATTGATATGCTTGTCCCAGTTTATTAATGAACAATCCATATCCTACATTATAATTCAGCCATATAATACTGTTTACATCATTTTTGATTTGTTAAACTTGTATTGAGATTGTCACTGAAAGTTGTGTTCAATTCATAACAGTTGTCAAGAGTACAATTTAATGAGAAATTACAGTAGACTCTCGCCAAGCTGCTCCTCAGTTACAATGTGCAACGTTGTAGAGTCTAGCTTCTTGTACTATTTTTATTATTTTCCCACATTATTTATTTGAAACAAATGATAATAGTGAATTATATATAAGACAGTTTGTGCATTCATTTCTGGTATGCATATCAATTTGTTTTGTCGTACAAGCAGTTTGACCGTACCTGTCAATGAATGCCATGATAGCCTGACATCACTGACTAAATCCCCCATATCAAATTTGTTTTCTACATGGGCAACATCCAACATTGTCCTTAAACCACGGGTCTCTCTGTGGCAACAATACAACACATGCCACTCAAACATTGCATCACCACAAAAATAGACCCTGGCTTGTATGAATTCTTTAGCAAGGGGTCTACTGTATTCTGTATTTGAAAAAAATGACCAAACAGTTTGTAAATAAATAAATAAATAGCTAGATTTGTGAGTTACATGTATATGTATATGATGTTACATAATGTTGCTACATTTACTGCTTTAAGTAGTTTTGGAAAGAAGAAGAAATTGAAAAATGTTTTACTTTTTTTTTTATTCACTAATGTAGAGAAAATAAAGTCCAGTGGATAACGTTCATATTGTGTAAGTTCTGTTTGTATTTGTTTAGATTGTATAATATTATATAGAATTTATTTGTACAACAGGCTACGACGAAAACATTACAAACATTCCCAATTTGCCTTTTGTTAAGAGTCATGCCAGAAGTTTTATATTTGCCCAATGTTTCAGACAATACACAAAATGTTCAACATTAAAAAATATTTTCCTTTTTACCTCCCGTAAGGGTATGGGAGGTATTAAAAGGGGAATGTCCGTCTGTGTGTGTGTCTGTCTGTCTGTCTGTGTCATCATTTGCTAAAAATCGGCTGGCTCAATTATAATGAAATTTGGAATATATAATCTTTAGGGTAATGACTAGACCTGATTAGGTTTTGAGCCAGATCTGTTAATGTTTAATTAGAGAAATTTGCATATTAATGAAATCAACTAATTAAGCAAGCAATATCTTAAGACTGCATACTTCAATTTCAATATAATTTAGTGTATTCGTTAAACATAACAACATACATTTGTCCTATAAAATTTGGTGATGTACCTTACAGCGTTAACGAATAATTTGCATAATTAATTATTTTTGGTAATTAGGCTGTATCTTAAGAATGCATCCTTCATATTCAACATAATTTAGTACATACACTAACCATGAGAAAACACATATGTCCTATCAAGTTTGTTGATGTACCTTTCAGTGTTAATGAATAATTTGCATAATTAATGATTTTTGGTAATTAGGCTATATCTTAAGACTGCATACTTCAATTTCAATACAATTTAGTACATACGTTAAACATAACAAAGCGGATATGTCCTATAAAATATTTGATATAGCTTAGTCAGTTTTAATGAAAAATTTGCATAATTAGTTATTTTAGGTAACTAGGTTGTATCTTACAACTGCAAGCTTCAAATTTGGTATAATATGATACATATATCAACCATAATAATACGCACCTGTCCTATGAAGTTTGTTCCTACAACTTTTACCTTTAATGAGTATTTTGAATAATGAACGATATTCAGTAATTAAGCAGTATCATGCACTCCTCAAATTCTGTATAATTTGGCACATACATTAACCTAAGAAAGCACACTTGTCCAAAAATAAAACCTGTTACCATAGTTTTTTTTTTAGTTTAATGAGTTATTTGCATAATTAGTTATTCCCTTACGGGAGGCATTCAGTTTAAATCTGGTAGTTTAAGGTAATATCAACACATCTTGGGAGTGTTTTGAGAACATTTTCAGAGGCACTTTAAAAGCAGCACTAGCTGCAACTGGAATGTTATTTTGTAAGGTACAATAACTTACTCATGATATCGTACATCATGAACAGTATTGCATCACATGTGGGTAAACATATTTTTTGTTGCTGTGTCCACCCCTAAAATTCAGTGCCCTCAACGGTGATCATGATTTCAACCTGATTGTGTACTGTTTATGGATAATATCAACCCCTGATTAACATGTGCAATGTCTAATTATACTGTTACAGAGTAAGGATGTACATTTACTAAGAGATATGTATGTTGACACTAGATCTGAGTCGGACCATCAACCTATTGTGTTTAAAATACATTTTCCCAGTATTTGTAACGTGACTTCAAATGTTTCTACTGATGAAAGTAACATGATTAAGAATTTGTTTAACTGCAAGTGGGATGGTAATCTGATGACTGGAGTTTCTACATTCTGGGGAAGTGAACAGATTAATCAGTTATTGATAGATAATAGCAATTTAATTACAGTTGGTGCTATTGATGATGCTTGAGAAAAGTTACTTTGTCTAATTCAAGATTCACTCAGCTGTATGCCAAAAAAAACAGCCCAGGAGACGTCATGATAAAATTAATTATTGGTGGGACAGTGAGTGCGGAGAGTTAAAATTGCAAGTTAAACGCTCACTTTTAACAGGCGCTGTCCTGGAGCATTTGATAACTATAAAGTTATTCGTCACAGGTATCATAATCTATTGCGTCATAAAAAGAAGAGTTACGATATAAAAAAACGAAAGAGTTTAATGGATGCTGTTTACGATTAGACCTTACACTCCTGGGGTTTCAGATACCATACTGAATACTTTTCTGTTTTATTTAACACACCAGGTAATCTTGCAGAAGATTTCAATGACTTTTAATGAAATGGAAGACTTTGTGAATGATTCATTTTCCTTGTCTTATACTGCCAGAGTGGATGAACACACTCGAATTTTCAATTCTACATATAGTGTACAACAGGGTTCCATTTTGTTCCCACTGTTGTTTAATCTTTTTATTAATGATATTGGTGAATGTCTGCAGACTGGTATCTATTGTGGTGTTCATGTTGGTATGTTGAAACTAATCTATTTGTTATTTGCTGATGATTTATCCATATGTAGCAGTAGTACGATTGGATTACAGAGGCAGCTAGGAAAACTCAATTCTTATTGTAAAAAATGGAAGTTGAAAATCAATGCTAATAAGTCTAAAGTTGTGTTCAGAAACGGAGGAAGACTAAGGAATTATGAAAAATGGTTTATTGATGGTGTCATTTTATAATTATCTTGGAGTGATGTTTTCGTGTCTGAGATGTAAATGAGTGATGAACTGAATACCAACCAATTCACAATATAATCTGTGAAATTGCCCAATTCATGAAATGTGCATGTGACTTTGCCCAGTTCATGAAATAGTCAACCTTATGCAAATGAGAGTATAGATTATGATCTAAAAGGAGCGAAATTAAATTTTGGGGGAAGACTTTTGAACTGGGGTTTTGATTATCAAACTCTATTAAAAACACAAGCTACACTGAATTATTATAAAATAAGAATTGTGAAGTGATGAGTTTGAAAATTCATGATAATAAAGTTGTTTGATTCTTATTCTTTTTTGTGTGTGTCCTATAAAAGATGCCCATTTCATGTACTGGGCATATCTTACCATACCCACTTCATAACCTGGGCAACACGATTGACTATTTCATGAACTGGGCAAAGTTACCTACCCATTTCATGAATTGGGCAATTTCACAGATTGGGTGTAATATATATATGTATTATGTACACAGTACAGCACAATACACAATAGTGGTAGTGTGTAGTGAGTGACATGTTTTCATAGACACTGGTAAAAAGTCATTCTGACATGATTTGAACAGCAATTAAGTGACTGCCTAGGGCAGTTTTTGTCCTTTCCAATGTACACTAATTGCCTATGCTCTATCTTCAAAAGGTAGCAGGTGAAAACACATTATAATTGGTTGTTCAACTTCTCTATAGGTAGGTGTAAGGTGCATGAGGAGCTGATGACAGAGGAAAGACAAGACAAGACACTACTACTCATCAAATTCATCACACATCTTTAGTATCTTAGACATGTGGCATCCTCTCATACCTTAGATGGGTGCATGAATTTTACATTTACAGTTCCAATGTTCTTCCCATAATCTCGCTTCTAGAAAGGTGACGATAGAAGCTACATAGGTGTAAGAAAGTCACTGTACACTAAAAAAGTGGATGAAATATTTGGTTATGACGTCTGCCAAATACAAGTGGTGAAAATAAGAAATGTCTAGCTGTGTCCATCAGAGAAATGATCATGAATGTTCTACTTGTTGTCATGGTTACATGTGAGTGGGTGTCATGTGGCAGATTGGTAAAACATTTTAATTTATTTAGTTTGGATTTGTGGTTAATAAATTAGTTCCGGTATGTACAATACCAAACTTTCGAAACATCCATTCACTTTTTTTTTTATTTTGCAATTGTTGAATTGGTCTATGAACTATACTGTTTCACATTGTATGTCCAAGAACAAAATGATATAATAAAGTTTTGTTTTAGTGATCTAAAATCCAAAACGAATGCCCATTTCACATCCACATTACCCAAATATCCTGACTGAAAAGAGAACTTCATGGCATAAAATACCCAATTCTAGTCTAGAGAATATTGATAATAATTGGAATGGTTAGAACGTATTTCATGTCCGTTCATTGTGCTGCGATCTATTTACATTTTAAGCGTGTTTTCACTTTTGCGACACTTTCATAGATGTATTGATATTGCAGAAGGTATCCGACTAGTGGTGTAAAAAAGTATTGATATTGGAAGGTGTCTGACTAGCGGTGTAAAAAAGTACCTCCAGTTTAAAATGTCATAGTGTCATGTTGGAGATACTGACGTCAAACAACTCTTAAGTGTGTTGATGTCATCTTGTTTCAAAGGTTTGTATTGGTGTTGATAAACCGTGACGTCATTCCATGTGTACGACCTGTACGTGATATGACTATATACTTGTACTCGGTTTAGTTCTAACGTAAGGTGTACATCCTAACGTGCTCACGGCCTTTCTGCTCGGAAACCTACCGATTCCACACTTTATCGTTTGACATGTTCAAGTTAAGTTAACCTTTGTTTTAAAAAGGGGAAAAAACAGGAGGAAGGAGGAAAACGTTAAACGTATTTATTCATAATCACCATTTCAACATTGCTAAGGAAACGAGCACAATTTATGTAGACGGACTTAGGAGAAATTTATTTTGGTCAAAAACTTTTTTCGCAACCCCCTACCCCTCTTCAGTGCTCTCAAATATTTAAAGGTCCACAAAATAAACCCTGCAATCTGAGTAGCTTTACCCCCCCCCCCCTACAAAATGTTGATGTATATTTGTATGGTACCCCCACCCCGCACATTGGGTAATAAGTGAGACACTTCAGCGTCCATAATACAGTTCTTTACAAATAAATGTGGGCTTCACAAGGCGGAATCTCACATTGAGCTAGCTCTAATATATTTGGAGATAACATTGTGTTTTCCACTTCAAAGTTGATGGGGGACAGTATCGCCGTGATGGCTGCTGTAGGGGAGGGACATGTATGATGCCATTTAGAGGCATAACGTATCAAACTGTATTGCAAGACATTTAACAAATGTTCACGGTGAATGACTGTCGGGCCCATGGGGTTTAATTTTGTGCAAAAAGTCACAAATCAAGAGCAAAATATCTCAATACGCCCTTTCAGACCATCAAAGTTTTCAAGCTCCACCCTCGCATCCCCAATGTTTTAGTGCACCCCCGCCCCGTAAATTCTGTTCCCTTCCCTAAATAGTCTTATGTACCTATCAAGCGATGACGGTAAGAATGTATAAGGCATGGTAAGGATAGTGCAAATGCTGAGTCTAACTATAAATGTGTATCCGTGTATAACTTATAAGTCTAATTTGAAGTGAACACTGTCTGTCAAAAATAATTCGTCACATACATTTATATATTCCAAAAAGATAACCCAGAGACAATCATATTTTGTGAATGAAACGAGTCTTCTTCATGATCAGATTTTAATTATATATATATATATATATATATATATATATATATATATATATATATATATATATATATATATATATATATATATATATATATATATATATTAACAAGTTTAATGCCATGATGTATCATCATTAGGTGAACATAGAAATCTATTATTTTGGCCTTCATATTCACAAGACGTTTCCATGGATTCATACAATACAATGTCTCGTGTGTTACTACTTCGTATTGGTTTCTACTACAAAACATGGCAAACAGAGACGTCACGATGACACGAATCTTTGTGAATGTAATGTGAGACTT
Source organism: Glandiceps talaboti (assembly GCF_964340395.1). Classification (NCBI taxonomy): domain Eukaryota; kingdom Metazoa; phylum Hemichordata; class Enteropneusta; family Spengelidae; genus Glandiceps; species Glandiceps talaboti. The sequence goes on from NC_135553.1 coordinate 26,524,360, forward strand.
TTACAAATGAGTACAAGACGGCAAGAGGTAGGTTAAATTGAAACTATATCCACTGTCACTATCAGCAAATTCTCTTGGAATGTGTTTAATTCTATACTGCGACTTACCTTCTTTGTTCTTGTTTCGCCTGTCGTTATTATATGCATAGTTATCAAATTCTTCACAATGTCCTCAATCAAGCGAATGTCCGAGCCCGAGTTTCAATATGAATAAAAATTGGAGAGTTGGAATTTTGAGCTTTGTCATTTTCACTTTCCTCGATCCGTCAATTTGTTTTTCAATTTCACACGTTCCTCACTGGGATTCTTGATTTGTGACTGCGAGACCCAGTTTTCAGTTTTATTTGTAATAAGATAGACACAGACTAAAACTATCGTTGCAACCATAGGGACGCATAGGATTTCTTAGATTGTTATTTTGTCTACAGGCTAAATATAACGTTTGATTTGCATATATTTCCCCTTACCTTTACGGAAAGAGTGTACTATGTTGATACATTTTGTACAGAGTATTTATAGTAGCAGGATTCGTGTGATATTTTCCTTACAATAATCTAAGCCATAATACGCGTCTCTGTGGTTGCAACATGTTGATATAAACTATACAGGATCTAGGAGGGTGGTGTAATTACACCCACAGCAGAGGCAGTGCATGTTTCAGACAAGTTTGCGTAAATGTTCTTGATGTGCATTTAAAAAAAAAAGTTTAATTCAATGCAAAATGGCATTTGGTACGGTCGATTAATATCAAAAGAAAGCCCGACTGTCTAGCAGCTACACTCGCCGAAAGCTGGCTTTCCGCAGTAACGTTTTTTTTTTATTTTGAAAGTATACAGGAGTATAGAGTGTATTCCTACACCAGCTCTACTAGACTCGATGCTATTATCCTTCGGGTTACTGAAAATGAGTTTCTGAAAATATCTTTACCATAAACAGGTCTCAGATTCAAACCTAATGGATACCTTCCAGACTAAGTACAACATCGTATTTGGCTTGAATAACCACACTCAAATGGTCACCTCATCGATTGTGGATATTGAAATTACTAGAAATTCGAAAGCTACTTTCATTTCAAAACTGTGGCAGTTAGTCGTAAGTAATTAACGGGATATAAAAGTTTTCTCCATCAAATTATCACCATGCATGGAAAGGAAACTCGTTTAATACAGAAAAAACAATTATATGTAAAAAATTAAGCTGTCTTGTGGTATGTTTTTGTTCTTCTCTAGACTATGGGGGTTCGTAATAAAGTTTAAATAATAATAACAGAAACTACGCAAGTCTAATACCCTTCGTTTCGTTTCGACTTTGGTACTGACTTTTCATTTTACAGTCAGACAAACGGAAAATATATTCTCAATATATGTATATATACAGAAGAATACCTTCCTCTGTCGGCAAGTAAATAAATGCGGTTTTTTTTTTGACCGATCGACTAATTGATATAACGAGCGTTGTTGAACTATACTGATTTTCTGTCTCTTGTGTATCATTATTCACTATCTGTGTCCATTTTAATCAACGAAGATAGTAGAGAAGTCACGCATTCATATGACCGCCTGTTTATCATTGTTGAAAATGACCACACTTGACGGTTTTCTGCATCCAATGATTTATACTCACGGGACGGTATTGCATACACGTGTACAACAGTTTGAGCAAATGGCCTCGTCAGTTAATTATGGAACAATTCATGATGACGTAAACGAATCTCGGGAGACACGACTTCAAAAATATTCAAATAATATTTTGTAATACCCCCACCCTCCCATCAACCTTCCCATCGTTCGACAATTAAATATATTACATTAAACAGTATAGCAATAGAGGTATGTGTTGATTTTACACAATAGAGTGGGGTTATGTTTACACGATAGAGTGGGGGGTTACTTTTACATGATAGAGTGGGGTAAGGGTTGCACGATAGGGTGGGGTAAGGTTTGCATGACAGAGTGGGGCGAATGCTTACACGATAGAGTGGGGCTAATGCTTAGGGACCGGTCAGTTTATCGAGCCTGGGGGGGGGGTGGCATTGGATTTTGCCATCGGGCCGACAGAAAGTCACTGACCCCCCCCCCATCTGTAAATTTAAACCAAAACAGGCTGAACCCCCGTATAACTTAACTCTAAAACATGATGACCCCCGACCCCCTCCCCATTCACATAACAGGTATGTTTTGATGGTGACTCAGTGTGGACTGCTTGACTGTCTCACAAATACTTTACAAGATCATGGCGATAGTACTATCACATAATTATCGACAACACAGGATAAAGACCGTGAAAGATAGGGGAAAGCTTGCGAAGGGAATATGTACACCTCTCATGGGGGTCCCCCTAGAAGTCCTGGAGTTTTACTCTTAATAAGGAAACTTTAGACTATTCAGACACTTTCAGGCAATAATTTTCAAGCTTTACAAGACAACACAAACATGTAAACAGCAACTATACATACAAATGTAGAGTTGACATATTTTTCAAAAAAGGTTTAATAGCATTTTGACAGTATTAAAGAAATAGGGGGAAGAGCTTAAGATTGGGATATGTCCACCTCTTGTGTATATGTGTGTGTGTGTGTGTGGGGGGGGGGGTCCTAGGGGTTTCCCCCCTAGAAGCTCTATAGAGTATTTTTACTCTTAAAGTCCATTTTAGGCTATTCAGACACTTCCAGGCAATGATTTCCAAGCTTTACAAGACAGCACCAACATGTAAAAAGCAACTTCATAGGGTTGAAATGTTTAAAAAATAAAGTTAAGTAGCATCTTGACAGAAAGAGGTACAATGTAGGGGGAAGAGCTTGAGACTGAGATAAATTATGTCCACCTCTCCAATCTTTACAAGACAGCGCCATCAAGTATCAGAAACTATTATTTATAACTTATATACTTACTATAGAGTTGAAATATGTTCTTAAAAAGTTAAATGGCATCATTATAGTAAAGGTCAGCACATTTAATGGTAGTGTTATTGGTAAGGGAGTTTTAAGGCAATTTCTTTTTGACTATCTTGGCAAACATTTCACATCTTAAAAGACAATATCATCTGAAATTAGCATAGGGTGAAAATTCTTAAGAAAAGTTTTATACCATTACGGTATTATAAAGGTTGGTGCGTCTGATTGTTGGTTGAATACCTGAGTGACCTCTGGGGGTGAGGGAATCCTAGGGGTCTCCCCTAGCAGATCCGGAGGATTTTTGGTTCTATTTAAGGCAATATTTAGGTTATTCATAGCCTTTGAGGTAATATTTCAAAGCTTCGAAAAGTTTTCGAAGCTAAAGTTAATGTAAGTTTTAAACTTAGTTTCCCATGTCACATAAAAATGGGCCCGTAACATGCATGCATCGTAAAGTCACTGGTATGTTAGAGAACTTTAGGTGGTCATACCTAGTGTATAATAGAAACTGTAATCTGATGAGATGTGGTGATTTATAGTGTCGATAACATGTAGTGTCCAAAATAGAAAGTGCATCTACTCTTCATACTGAAGAGTAGAACGATTTACATTAACTTCTTTTATAAACTTTATCTGAAGATTACCATTACGAAACCTTCAAGTTCACTTTTGCCCCAAAGTGCAAGCATTAATTGTACAACAGCCAAGCATTTACATGACATGTTCTGTAACTAGTGTGGTAGCTAGGTAATACATGTATAATATGTAGAGGTATGTTTGAACTCTTATGTGAAGTAATATTAAAGAATTTATGTAAGAAACAGGGACAATAATAAATTATACATGTACCAGTCAGTTCAGACATTGTAGAAAATGATTTTCTTCTTACATCACAATCCAAAACACAATGACCCCCTATCCACAATTTTCAAAACAGCATGATGCCCCCCTTGCCAATTTCAAAACCACCGGGGGTAAGGTTTGCACGATGGGGCGTGGGAATGTTTACACGATAGAGTGGGGTAAGGTTTGCACGATGAGGTGGGGGGGGGGGTAAGGTTTGCATGATAGAGTGGGGTAAGGTTTACACGATAGAGTTGGGGTAAGGTTTACTCGATAGGGTGGGGGTAATGTTTACACGATAGAGTTGGGGTAAGGTTTGCACGAGTATAACAACAAGCACAAATGTCAATAGTTAAATTATTTCAGTTTTTGACTATTCTTTCCAACAATAAAAATGTTCATATTTACACGTGCATTGTTGACAAGCTGAGCAACACAAACCGGCATTGGAACTAAAGTATTATCTAAAAAGTAGAACAGTGTGAAGTATTTAAAGTATACCCGCATTGCCCAATGGAAATATATGTTGTTCTTGTCATTATGCATGAAATGGTTACAAATGTTTTTTTTTCAGTATAATGATTTACCCTGTAAAAGTTTATACACAGAAACTTTATAAGTTATTATGAGTATTTACTTATTTTTTTTTAGCACAACTGAGCAATGGTTCTGAGGTCTGAGGTTCAAAGGCTATAGGCATGGTACTGAAGCAATATATATATATATATATATATATATATATATATATATATATATATATATATATATATATATATATATATATATATACGCTCTGCCACTGCGGTATAGAGCACTGTCTTAGCAGATTGATACTCACCGAGTTATATATATATATATATATATATATCTATCTATATATATATATATATATATATATATATATATATATATATATATATATATATATATATATATATATATATATATCTATATATATATATATATATATATAGTTTTGGTAGTACTGGAACTCTTTCTTGGGTGTAACTCGGAGTTTCACGCATATTGCGATCATCAGACACGTATATGTGTGTGTGTGTGTGTGTGTGTATGTGTGTATGTGTGTGTGTGTGTGAGTATGTGTGTGTGTATGTGTGTGTGTCTGTGTGTGTGTAAACGATTTAAAGTCCAAAAGAGATATTTTCATTTTACCCCCTTCATATCAGTACATTTCATACTGTTGTGCAGAACCATTGGTGCTATTTTTAAGTTTTATACATAGAAACTTTTAAGTTTTTTTATGAGTATTAAGTTTTCGAAGTATTCGTTGGTAGAGAAGGATTGGCGCTTTACAATAAAGTGTTCTTGTTCATTGTGAGATTTGTACTCATTTGTAATTGTATGCATACATACATACATACATACATACATACATACATACATACATACATACATACATACATGTACATTGTGTATGTATAGTGTGTTTGTGTATGTGTGTAAGTCTATGGGGGGGGGGGGCTATGGAAAAAATTCAAGAACTTGCAGGGGCCCGGGGTCATCAATTTTTCCCAAGCTTTTGTAGGGGGGCATGACACAAGGAAAAGGGGAAATCCTCCGGGGTCCCCCTGGAAGTAAAATCTGGACACTCCCTAATGTGTACGTAAGTGTCAACGAAACCCTCATAACACCATCAAACCATGCTAACATTGCCAGGATACGATTTGTAATGTCATCGAAGGAAAGCATGCATTAACATTATAATAGAAAAATCCAAATTAGATTTTATGATTTTATGATGTAAGTATTTTTACCCAGTATTATAAATAAAACTTATCAACTCAGCTTATGCTACTTTGATAGATAAAAATAATTTTCGATTTTTGATTTTCGATATCAACCTATCCTTTTGTCCCTTCACCATTGCACACTCATGGTTCACTGTAAAATTTGCATATCTGCAATTTACTGTGCAAGCAAAGATACTGTTGCATTATCTTTTGCTATAAGCATTGTATCAACAATTGTATTAATATACGAAATGGAATATTTACTTTTACGTGTCTTTGTTTTTTTATTTACAGTATACTGTTATTGACAGATGTAATTAGTTCGCTCTATTGCTCTGTCTTCGAACTAAGTAAACCTACATTATTTTAGACTGTTCAATTTTCAGTATACAAAGTAAGAAATTGTTGAAAGGATGTGATATAACAATCAATAGTATTGACAGAAATTTATCTTTTTTAGTATTAGGCAATACCATCTTCCTCTTGCAAAATTTTGAAAAACATGTAAAGTTATTAATGTATAATTTGTGTTAGAGAAAGAAAAAAAATGTTGTTATTAATATTTGTGGTGGTTTTTTTTGGTTGTTGTTGTTGTTGTTGTTGTTGTTGTTTACCATACTGTATTCACTGACGATACTGTTGTGTAATAAAGTTATTATATCTGCATACCTCTACAAATTGTATTAGATAGTCAAAGATGAACTAACGTAACACTATTGGTGATTCCCACAAGCTATATTAATGTGTGTACATACCGTAAGTATAACCACGGATCTATTATTGAGATGATATTAATAGATCCATAGTACTATAACACATTCATATGTGTGTTCCAAGACCAGTATTAGGGTGTATTCGTACATGTATGTGTTCCAAGACTCTCTATTCGTACATGTATGTGTTCCAAGACTCTATTCGTACATGTATGTTTGTTCCCAGTATTTGTTTCGACACACGTGCCATGAACAGCATTTTGTTAACTCCGATGGGCATGTTTCATATGACACAACCACTAATGGGGAGGGGGGGGGGGCTGGTTATATATATGCTTCTCGTGACCGGTACCCTGTAATAAAAATAATAAACGCCCTCCATGGCCCTATCAGACATAATCACATCATTGTCGGTAAGACTACAATTATAATGCAGGCCGTAAAGCGCGTAGGCTTGGTAAAAATTATAGTTTATTGCTGAAATTCGAGATTTTTTACTAAACTCGTCAAGAGACTCGCCTATACTGACTTGACAGTTCTGATATGATGTACTGCATTTTCCATAGGGGCGTGTAATATTTCATAGATTGTTGTTTTCCAGGTCTAAAGACTAAATATAACAACCTTTTGACTATATATTCCTACCTGTAAGGACTAGTATAGCGCTTGATACATTTGTAGCAGCAGCATTCGTACGATATTTTCCTAAGAAAATGGCAATCTAAGCAACAATACGTGCCCTGTGGCATTTTCAAGCCAGATAGCCAAGTCTCTATGCTGTTACTAAATCAAATGGCTTATAGGAAACGAAAATACCACCATCATGTACACACACCATTATATTGTACTTTTTATAACCGACTACCAATCGACCCGTCACTTCTGAGTACTATAATGACAAACACAAAAATAAAACGAGTCACTCGTAACATTTTTCCTGACATACTTTTCCCAACTAAAAGCAGGGGAAATATATGTGACGTACTATACATATGACGTCATCAAATCAAACACCAAATATCCCAAACATGCATGTTGTAATGTGACGTCATAAACCGGTAGTCCACAGTGGTGAAATTCAGAATACATTATGTAAATATGCAGTTGAAATACTACGATAGTTGGTGAATATATCATCATACTATCTGAATACATAACGTACGTACTGTTATGGTATGTGTCTGTCTCGATATTTGCTGCTTTTGGCGGAATGCGTTGACGTCAGATTTCCCGTGCTGTTTGATACATTGAGTTCGCATGGGTTACTCTTTCCATGGATGATTGAAGACGGTTTATCTGACAATGAAAATAACAAAGCGTAATAATGTATACTATCCCTAACGCACGTACTCTGTCTTCATTATCCTGATGACGCACATCAGTGAAAGACTCTTTACAAATATGACACGAATATTATAGTAACAGTAGTTTTATTATTAATTTAAAGAAGGAAAAAAACAACCTTAATAAAGAGGAATTGAATTGAAGTAATGCAACTGGCCGTGAGGGTTTATGTTGTTTGCTGACACATTTCCTACGTCTGAGATGAGATATACATTTATTTCAAAACGTTCAGTGCTTGAATTATTATATGTAGTATTTAGTAACCTTGATGTTCCGATAATGTCCCGCCAAAAACATCAATTGGGTTTTTAGACGTTTTAGCACATGTCAGTTTTGAAGAGGTCGACATCATCGATATAATTCATGAGAGACAATTATTACCATATTCATAACGAGAAAGAAAAAAAACAAGTTAAACAAGATTTTGTTTTAGGCATTTAGATGAAGCCATTTATGCCGATAATAATTATAATAACTTAGTGACATTTCAAAGAGGATGGATGAAAGAGAATACTGTTATTGGCCATACAATATAGCTATCTGTGCTTCCTGTGCTTCGTTCTAGTGATAAAGGAATAATACTCAAATATCCTCGAGTCAGAGTGAAAAACTATAGCTCGGATACCGGATAGATATCGAGAGTGCATTTTAACGAGCCTCCACTCACATGGAACAAAACTAAACCCAGTCTGTCAGTTATTTGATGAATACGAGAAGACATCAAGACTCACTTAAGAAAGAGTATTTTGAATATCTTTGCTGCTTTTGCCTTGTGTTATTTCCTTAGATATGTGTAGAGGATTTCGATGGTGTGTGGGTGTTAAGTTCGTTAGTTAGTTAGTTAGTTGGTTGGTTGGTTGGTTGGTTGGTTGGTTGATTGATTGATTGATTGATTGATTGATTGATTGATTGATTGGTCGGTCGGTCGGTCGGTCGGTTGGTTGGTGGATTGATCGATTAATTGGTTAATTGATTGATTTTTTAATTGCCCTTTTTTTGTAAGTTTAAAAAATACATTAGCTTTTAAAACATTATTAATTATGAGAACAAATTTATGATATTAGTAATAACGACATAACATTATGTTATACTGTTCCCACTATACTAATAATTATTACTTCACAGACCATCGTCGATATATGCTATCCTTCTCTCGACGTCGATACGTCAATGTTTCCGTAATCTGGAGAGATCTATAAAGTTCGTTTTCGTTTTCAGTACAACCTCTTGTGAAAACTATGTGATGATAGTGAGTTCACGTATACAAATATCGATCACGTGACGGTGACTTACTAGTATGTTGTAGCAAGCAAAATACATGTAAAAATTAGTTACCATAAAGAACTACAAGAGAATGTATCTGTCTGTCTGTCTGTCTGTCTGTCCGTCCGTCCGACCGTATGTATGTATGTATGTATGTATGTATGTATGTATGTATGTATGTATTTATGTGGAGTGTGTGGGGTGTGTCTGTGTGTAGGTAGGTAGGTCCCGGAGGTAGGTATATGATAAGCAGAGAAATAGTGATATGAGCCACATTCCGTCATGTTTACAATCTATGTAAATTAGGAACTAAGTATATGATATCTGTAGGCAACATGTGGGAGCTACGCTTATCGTCAGCCCACGTATTCATAACCACAATAATATAATAAACCATACTATCGCGTGCGCTGTGTGCAGCGTATGATGACATTGGGAAAGCATGTCAACAGTTCAATGATTAAATCAGATAACATTTTCTGTATGCTTTCCAGAGAACAAACTACCCACAGAGTCATTATGATGCTTTAACTTGAAAGGTCTCCAAATATTTATCATTCTCATTCATTTTATAAATATTGCCGTAGTTTATAAATTTGTAAATACACCCCCTACAAACTACGGTACAGATGACGAAAGCATCATAATAAGGAATGCCCATTCTTTGACATCAATTGCCGCTGCGTTATGAAATGGACACGGTACGGTTCAGCGCTGTCTTATTTGCATGCAAATATTCTATCTACGTAGACGTACATACAGGTAAAAGCTTTGTCGTTTAGAGAGGATGGAAAACAACAAATTGTGTGTCGGAATACATTATTTAACGTTTATGTTGCTGTGAACGGGTCCTACGTAAGTGCACATAAACAGCTGTAAGCAGAGATGCTAGCTAGTGCCGTTGTCGATACTAATTAGGGGCAAGTCAAAGTTTATCTATTTTTACAAAAGGTGAACATAGGTAGAAAACTAGAAATTGGGACGACTGTACTGGTGAAATAAACGTATTATTGAATTAAGTTTAAGGTTGGTAAGTGATTAATTGATTAATTAATTATCGCTCTATCTATCTATCTATCTATCTATCTATCTATCTATTTATCTATCTATCTATTTTATTCCTTTCTTTCTATTGGACCTATATATAGGCGATAGTATAGGCTATACTATATCCTTTTGTTTTCGTATAGAATACAAGAACACTGAGTTCACCCCACGATCTACGAATGATATAAGTTATACAAATAACGATATGACAAGTTAACCGAGTTATAATAGTGTTA